>NC_133330.1:86844232-86964232 GCF_042186555.1 Aquarana catesbeiana | reverse complement strand
TATATATATATATATATATATATATATATATATATATATATATATATATATAAAATTTCCGAAATTCGAATTTCATATAGAATGCAATTGAATTGAAATAGAATAGAAAATAATATCTTAGAAAAACAATAGATCAGATCAGAAAAAAAAAAAAAATTATATATATATATATATATATATATATTAGAAAAAAAAATAGTACAGAATAGAATAAAATATTATATATACATAATATTTTATTCTATTCTATTCTGTTCTATTGTTATTCTATTCTTTACTATTCTAATCTTTTCTATTTAAATTTGAATTTATTCTATATGAATTTCAAGTTTCAGAAGATGGCTATATATATATAAATAATATATATATACACACATATATATATATGTAATATTTATATATATAGCCATCTTCTGAAATTTTAAATTCATATAGAATGAATTCAAATTTTAATAGAAAAAAATAGAATAGAATAGAGTAACAATAGAACAGAATAGAATAAATAATAATATATATATAATTATTATTATTTTTTTTTGTAAACGCTATAACTTTTGCGCAAAGCAATCAATAAACGCTTATTGCGATTTTTTTTTTTACCAAAAATATGTAGAAGAATACGTATCGGCCTAAACTGAGGAAAAAAAATGTTTTTTTATATATTTTTGGGGGATATTTATTATAGCAAAATCTAAAAAATAATGCGTTTTTTTTTTAAATTGTCGCTCTTATTTTGTTTATAGCGCAAAAAATAAAAAACGCAGGGGTGATCAAATACCACCAAAAAAAAGCTCTATTTATGGGAAAAAAAGGACTTCAATTTTGTTTGGGAGCCACGTCGCACAACCGCGCAATTGTCAGTTAAAGCGATGCAGTGCCGAATCGCAAAAAGTGCTCTGGTCAGGAAGGGGGTAAATTCTTCTGGGGCTGAAGTGGTTAAAGACTTGTAGTTTTATTAGCTTTTTTTTTTTTTGACAGGGGTGCAGTTTCAGTGCTTGCCATAGGTGCCATTTTCACTAGATATGCCTCTGGGAGACACAGAGAGAGAGAGAGAGAGAGAGAGAATGTAATCATTTTTATTCACCGATGACGGATGTAGTCTGGGGTGCGCTCAATCCCTCTCACAGCTTTTACTGCCATGGTGACGCGAAACCATGCAGCGTTCTTCTGGTTTGCTGAAGAGGAATATTATCTGAATATTATCTGAATATTATCAAATTCGAAAATAGAAATATTTTCGAATGCGATTGAAATATTATCGAATACGATTGAAATAATTTCTAATACAGTTGAAATAATTTCGAATGCTGTTGAAATATTTTCGAATGCGGCTGAAATATTATCGAATCCGATTGAAATAATTTTGAATACAGTTGAAATAATTTCGAATGCGGTTGAAATATTATCAAATTCGGTAGAAATATTTTCGAATGCGATTGAAATATTATCGAATACGATTGAAATAATTTCTAATACAGTTGAAATAATTTCGAATGCTGTTGAAATATTTTCGAATGCGGTTGAAATAATATCGAATCCGCTTGAAATATTTTCGAATTCGACCGATTTTCGAATTCTGTCGAAAACGAAACTGATTTGAAAAATGAATTTAATGAATTTAACGAATCTAACTAAACTAAATTAATTAAATAACGAATTAAAACGAATTTTTTCATTTTGCACATGCCTAAATTGGGGACCCTTGGTTCAGGTGGGAGCATGACCACAGAGGGTGGTGCAGCAGCCTGTGCTGGAGCAGCTGCTGAGGCAGGGGCCACACCTCCAGGACCACTAAGGTTCAGAACTTGACCCTCCAGTCTGTTGTAGCTGTCTTGTAAAGTCTTTACTGCCTGGGTGAGTGCCGCTAAGTGCGTACAGATCTCCTTGATGGGGGAGGTCTCTCCTGCGGGCTCAGTCATGGCTGTTCGTACTGTTAGGTACCTGGTAGTTGAGCCCGACTGGTAGAAGGAGACCTCTCTTAAACGCTGGTTCAGAAGCCACTGGTAGTGGGAACAGTGGTCTCTTGAGCATAGTGGGTAGGAGGGCCTGATGCAGGTTCCTGCGGTAGCAAACACTGGAGCTGGAAAGACGTCCCTCTGGGATGGCTGAGCTGCAGTTGCAGGTAGACTGAAGCGGATCAGTAGGTAGACAGGTGGATGATATGGCAGCAGCAGAACCTGGAGCTTGGCAGAGCAGGCTGGAAGCAGCGTCACAGGACACAGGCAAAGCAGAGTCAGACAGTCCGTTTGGCAGGAGATCAGGCAAGTATATGGCAGGAGAGATAATCAAAGAATAGTCAGGCAGGCAAGAGTTTGGCAACAGGTCACACGATATGAGCGAGGTCAGGCAGGCTGGGTCGGATTGGAGACAGGAGAATGGTCAGACGGAGCCGGGTCACTAGCAATACAACAACAGGCAGGATACAGGAACTCAGGTGCAGAGCTGCAGACGAACAGCACCTGATGGAAGCATCTGACAGTCTTTTAAAGGGGCCTTGGCGCCAAACAGTGCTAGTGCGAACGGGCGCGCGGAATCGCTCTGGCGCCCCCTAGTGGAGATTTCAGCAGAACTGCCCTGGGAAGGCCCCTCGTGCACCTGCGCGCACGCATGTTCACCCGACGGCCACTGATATGTCCCTGACACCACCAGAGACCCAGAATAGCCACTATAGCTATTCCGGATAGTAAGGAACGGGACAAATTTAGATGGGGGCGCCAAATTTTAGTCTTGCCTAGGGAAGCACAAAACCAAAATACACCACTATCCATATTGAGCACCAACTGCCTGAACTGATCTTTAACCTGCATACCAACCACATCTCTGCCTGCTGCCTGGACCAATCCTTTGCCTGTTTGCTGACTATGTCTCTGCCTGCCTCCAGCACCGACCCATCTGCATGTGCCACAGACTACATTCCTATGAGACACCAGTCCCACCCATCCTCTGCAGATATCTGCACTCCTGAAACCACTAGTACTCTTTTATTTACCCTTTGTTCAATCTCCTGTACTTCCTGGCCAGTGAGCATAGCATTGAGTTATGGGACAGCCACGTGCCAGTAGACTAGGCCAGCTTGGCTTTTAGGAGCAGGGACTGCTGTAGGTGAAGCTACACTATGCTATATTCCCTGACCTTTTGTACACAGGCAACTACCACAGTCATGAGCGTAACATCAGGGATCACAATGGTGACCCCGCCCCTAACTCCAGGAGGCCAACAGCTCCGTGCTATCATATTACATTCTGTATTTCCCCAACAAAATCCCAGAGAAGGAGTCCAGCAACAATCCGCCTTGTGTCCACAAGGAACCCAGCAGAGCTCTGTAATCCAGTAACCAGCTTCCAGTTTGCCTTCTCCCCAGTCCACACCCCTCCTCCGCTCTCATTGACTGTGGAGAAGCCAAATGTGCCTGGGCTTCTGGAACAGAGTGGAGGACCAAGATCATCAGCCTGGGATGGGGAAGTGTGGCAGTGTGCTGACAATGGGGGTGGACAGTGACCTGCCTGTCTATCAAACAAAAGGAGGTAAAGCACTGCTGTGCTCAGGACACTCACCTATCATGGTCTCTGTACCTTCCCACCCTGGGAAGAGGGGACACATGTGGAAACACTGGCTGAGGGCTTGGAACAGACACACTGCCCCCCACAGCACCTGCCAACACTTTCAGAAAAGTTATTAAAAATCCCCTTAAAGGCTCCAGGGGCCAAAGGTTTTATTGTGTCAATGGTGAGGGGCATGTCATTACTAGGATGATTGGGGGGGGGGGCATGTCATCATTACTAGGATGGTGGGGGAGAGGGCATTTCATTACTAGGCTGGTGGGGGGAGGGAGGTATATCATGTGTAATTACTTGGAAGAGGGCACCTAACATTACCTAGAGGTGGGGGACATCTGTCATTGCTTGGAAGGGGTGAACATGTGTCTTACCAGGAGGGGGGATGAACCTCTGTTATTACCTTCGTGGGGGGGAAATTTTTGATTTGTTACAACTGGACTGGGGGGGGGGTGTCATTACCATCTGTAAATGTCTGGAAATGGTAACCGCTAACCGTAAGAAAATATATGGCTATGGGTCGGCTTCATAACTACACATGCGCAGTTCCCAAGGCAGCCGAATGGTGCTTGAGTTCAAGGTGGGCTTGAGGCAGGCTACTGATAAAAAAGCTTCCCCCTTATATCAGTAACCCCCCCTTTAGTGTATTCACTCTGGGGAAGGTGGTCTGTGGTCACCAGAATCCTTCCCTACATCAGAGTGCCCAGCTTTCCCTATTAAATAAGTGTCTTCATGGTTCCCCTTTACATCAGAGTTTGCAGGATTCCCCTATACAGTGCAAGGGGGGACTCTGTGGACCCTGCTGTAAAGGGGATCACAGCAGACCATGATGTAAAGGGGAATGCTGCGGACCTTGATGTAATGGGGAACTCCGTGGACCGTGATGTAAAGAGAAACTCTGTGGGGTCTGATGGAAGGGGAAACACTGGGGACTCTTGTGTAAGAGGGGGCTCTTGTGACTAAAGACCTCCTTACATCAGAGTTTCACATTATACCAGAGTACTTGGCATCCCCCTACATCAAATCTCTGAAATAACTTTTTAGACACTTGGAGTATTTTGGCACGTAATGGGAGTATCTTGCCATGCAGTGGAATGGTGGGTGGTAGTGGGGGGCTCAAGGTCAACTTTTGCAATGGGGCCCACAAGCTGTAAGCTACGCCTCTGATTACAGTTCATTTTTTTTCTATGCAGTGTTGGTTTATTTAAGTGATACACAAGATGAAATGTCAGATACATAATACGTCCAAACATTGAAAATATATTACACATGTGGTATCTCCATATTTAGTAGGAATAGCAGAATGTGTCTTAGGGGGTAATTCTAAGTATGTCAATGCTGGGTGCTAGAAATATATTGTTTGATTTTAACACATTTTCCAAAAACTTGTGGCAAAAAAATTACATTTCCAAAAACTTACTATACCTATTATAAAATGAATTGGGGTGTTTGCTTTCCAAAATGTGGTTGTTTTGTAGGTGTTTCCACTGTCCTGGTGCTCCAGGACCTTCAAAAATGTGATAGGTAGCCAGGAAAATAGGTGCGTAATATATGGCCCTAGAAAACCTGAAGGCACTCCTTGGATTTCGGACCTTTTTATGTAGCTAGGCTGTGAAAAAGTCTTAAACATGTGGTATCCCCATACTTGGGAGAAGTAGTATAATGTGTTTTGATACATAATTCTAAGTATACCTACAGTATCTAACAAAAGTGAGTACACTCCTCACATTTTTGTAAATATTTTATTATATCTTTTCATGTGACAACACTGAAGAAATTACACTTTGCTACAATGTAAAGTAGTGAGTGTACAGCTTGTATTTTTTTTTTTTTTGCAGGGGGTACACATTTGCAACTTGGCTCTTTCTCAAAGTGGCGATTTCTATAAGTGAAATGCACTTCTGACTCTGCACTTCAGCGAAGGCACAAAGCGAAAGGACACAAGATAAACACTTTGAAAAAAGCACACAGACATCAGGTGAACTTGTTTACTCCTTTAGCTCTTTTTCCTTGTAACATGCTTTCTCTACCACTGCTTTTGACAACTCTGTCCTCCATCCTAAAACTATCTCTCCTTCGCCCCTCTTCTCCCCCCCACAGCATATATATATCACCCTCACTCCTGTCCTGTCCTTATTACTGCACCCACCACATCCTGCTAATTCTAAATCCACATACACTAAAAATCTCCAAGACCCTGGGGCATGTCACTTCATATAAATCCCACTCCCATATTACCTCCCTCACCCTCTTGCTTCTCCTAACCTCTGGCAATATATCCCCAAAACCCTGGGCCTCCATCATTTAACTGTACATTTAACTGTACACCATGCACCCATCACCCTGCACCCTCTGGCAGCAGCCGCCGCAATCAACAAAATTTAGTTCCCATTTCTATTCTTCCCAAAACCAGACTCCCTTTCTCTTGTGCCCTTTGGAACTCGTGCTCTGTCTGCAACAAGCTCACCTCTCTCCATGACCTCTTTATTGCCAACTCATTTAACCTACTCGCCATTACCGAAACCTGGCTCCACGAATCCGACACTGCATCTTCTGCTGCCCTAACCCATGGTGGTCTTCTCTGGACTCACTCCCCCAGATCCAGCGGACGTAAGGGAGGAGGTGTCGGAATCCTTCTGGTCCCACATAGCACCTTTCAGGTACTTCAGCCACCTCCCTCTCTGTCACTCTCCTCTTTTGAAGCACACTGTATTCGCCTTTTCACTCCAATTTCTCTAAAGATAGCTGTGATCTACAGGCCCCCGGACCAGTATCAACCTTTCTTGAAGACTTCTCTGCCTGTCTACCCTACTTTCTTTCTTCTGAAATCCCCACTATAATTCTCGGGGACTTCAACATCCCTATTAATACTAACACTTCTTCCACTTCCAAACCTCTTAGCCAAACATCCTCCTTTGACCTGAAGCAGTGGATACATGCTCCAACTCACTCAGAAGGCAATATCCTTGACCTCGTGTTCTCTCACCTTTGCACTCCATGCAACCTCTCTAACTATCCATCCCCTCTCTCTGATCACCACCTTATTAGTTTCACTCTCTCCCTCTCCTTCACCTCCTCTCCCTCCAACCACCTTAAAGTTACCCGCAGAAACCTACGTCATCTCAACCCTTCTCTTCTCGACTCTGCTATCAACAACCTCTACGACAAAATCTCACCCCTATCCTGCACCAATCTAGCCACTTCTGTGTACAACACTTCTAGCCTCACTGAACTCACTTGCCCCCCTCACTACACACAGAATCAAGCCCAGACCCCTTCAACCTTGGCAAACAGATGATACTAGAAGTCTGAAAAAATGTAGTCGTGCTCTGGAGCGCCTGTGGCGTAAGACTAAGTCCCAGAGAGATTTCTACCAATATAAATCTGCCCTCCAAAAATACAACTCCAGCCTCCTCTTTGCCAAGCAGACCTATTTTACCACTCTCATTAGCAACTTATCATCCTGTCCCCATCAACTCTTCTCCACCTTCAACTCTCTACTTTGTCCTCCACCGCCTCCACCCGCCAACTCACTCACTGCACAGGAGATCGGCAATCACTTCAAACAGAAGATTGATACTATTCGCGCTGAGATCTCTACTGTGCCGACACCCTCCACGCTTTACACTTCATGCCCACAGGCACAATCATTATTTCCCTCTTTCAACCCCACCACTACAGACGAAGTTGCTAAACTACTTGCTAATGTCCACCTTACCACCTGCCCTCTGGATCCTGTTCCCTCACAAATGCTACGTTCACACTCTGGCCCTATACTACACTCTCTAACCCACATCTTCAATCTCTCCCTCTCTTCTGGCATCTTCCCTAACTCTCTAAAACATGCACTTGTCAGACCCATACTTAAAAAGCCCTCACTGGACCCATCCAATCTTAACAAACTACGCCCCATCTCCTTGGTCCCCTTCTTATCCAAACTCCTGGAACGTCTGGTCTACAACTGACTGAGCGTCTACCTCGCTGATAATGGCCTTCTTGATCCCCTTCAGTCTGGATTTTGTCCTCAACACTCCACAGAAACTGCTCTCCTAAAACTAACAAACGATCTACTAACGGCCAAAACCAATCGACACTATTCTGTACTCCTACTCCTGGACCTCTCTGCTGCCTTTGATACTGTTGACCACCCCCTCCTCCTCAAAAAACTACACACCTTTGGTTTCCGTGACTGTACACTTCGCTGGTTCTCTCCCTACTTATGGCTTCCAATACCACCTCTACGCTGATGACACCCAAATCTATTTCTCTACCCCTCAGCTCACTCCCTCTGTCTCCTCACGTATCAGTAATTTACTCTCAGATATATCAGTCTGGATGTCTCACCACTTCCTTAAACTCAATCTAGCCAAAACCGAACTTATAATTTTTCCTCCCCCATATGCCTCTTCCCCTGATCTCTCTGTCAAAATCGATGGCACAACTATAAGCCCATCCCCACATGCCAAGGTTCTAGGTGTAGTCCTAGACTCTGAACTCTCCTTCAAGCAACACATCCAATCACTGTCCAAATGCTGCCGCCTCAACCTCCGCAACATCTCCAAAATACGCCCCTTTCTAACCAATGACACAACAAAGTTCTTAATTCACTCGCTGGTCATCTCTCGCCTCGACTACTGCAACTCCCTTCTCATTGGCTTACCTCTACATAGTCTATCACCTCTTCAATCCATTATGAATGTCGCTGCCAGAATCATCCACCTTACCAATCGCTCTGTGTCTGCCACTCCTCTCTGTCAATCCCTCCACTGGCTTCCGCTCAGCCAAAGAATTAAATTCAAAATTCTAACAACTACGTACAAAGCCATCCACAATTTCGCTCCCAGCTACATCACTAGCTTAGTCTCTAAATACCAACCTACTCGCTCTCTTCGTTCCTCTCAAGACCTCCTGCTCTCTAGCTCCCTTGTCACCTCCTCCCATGCTCGCCTCCAGGCCTTTTACAAAGCCTCTCCAATCCAATGGAACTCCTTACCCCAATCGGTCCGCTTATCTCCTACTTTATTAGCTTTCAGAAGATCCCTGAAAACCCTTCTCTTCAGAGAAGCCTATCCTACCCACACCTAACAACTGTATTTTCATTTTTTCCATCAGCTCATCCCCCACAGTTATTACCTTTTGTTTCCACTTGACCCTCCCTTCTAGATTGTAAGCTCTAACGAGCAGGGCCCTCTGATCCCTCCTGTATTGATTTGTATTGTAAGTGTACTGTCTGCCCCATGTTGTAAAGCGCTGCGCAAACTGTTGGCGCTATATAAATCCTGTATAATAATAATAATAATAATAATATAAGGCTTGATTCACACCTATGCATTTTTAGTGCTTTTTGCATTTTGCAGATTTGCACTACAGAACGTGTTCTTTAGCAGTGGTCATCAACCCTGTCCTTAGGGCCCACTAACAGGCCAGGTTTTATGTATTACCTTGGGGCGACTAGAATACTGCAATCACTGAGCAGCAAATGATATCACCTGGGATGTATTTCAGTTATCTTGCAAACTTGGCCTGTTAGTGGGCCCTGAGGACAGGGTTGATGACCACTGTTCTATAGGAAACCATGTTAAATAGACTATAGTGCAAACCTGAAAAATGCAAAAAGCACTAAAAATGCATAGGTGTGAATCAGGCATAACAGTGTAAATTTGCTGTCCCTTCAAAATAACTCAACACACAGCCATTAATATCTAAACCACTGGCAACAAAAGTGAGTACACCCCTAAGTGAAAATGTTCAAATTGGGCCCAATTAGCCATTTTCCTCCCCGGTGTCATGTGACAAGGTCTCAGGTGTGAATAGGGAGCAGGTGTGTTAAATTTGGTGTTATCGCACTCACTGTCTCATACTGGTCACTGGAAGTTCACTATGGCACCTCATGGCAAAGAACTCTCTGAGGATCTGAAAAAAACAATGCTTGCTCTACATAAAGATGACCTAGGCTATAAGAAGATTACCAGGACCCTGAAACTGAGCTGCAGCATGGTGGCTAAGATCATGCAGCGGTTTAACAGGACAGGTTCCACTCAGAACAGGCCTCGCCATGGTCGACCAAAGAAATTGAGGGCACGTGCTTAGCATCATATCCAGAGATTGTCTTTGGGAAATAGACGTATGAATGCTGCCACTATTGCTGCAGAGGTTGAAGAGGTGGGGAGGTCAGCCTGTCAGTGCTCAGACTATACATCGTACACTGCATCAAACTGGTCTGCATGGCTGTCGTCCCAGAAGGAAGCCTCTTCTAAAGATGATGGCACAAGAAAGCCAGCAAACAGTTTGCTCAAGACAAGCAGACTAAGGACATGGATTACTGGAACCATGTCCTGTGGTCTGATGAGACCAAGATAAACTTATTTGGTTCACATGGTGTCAAGCATGTGTGGCGGCAACCAGGGGAGGAGTACAAAGACAAGTGTGTCTTGGCTACAGTCATACATGGTGGTGGGAGTGTCATGATTTGAGGCTACATGAGTGCTGCCGGCACTGGGGTGCTACAGTTTATTGAGGGAACCATGAATGCCAACATGTACTGTGACATATTGAAGCAGAAAATGGTCCCCTCCCTTCGGTCGCAGGGCAGTATTCCAACATGATAACGACCCCAAACACATCTCCAAGATGACCACTGCCTTGCTAAAGAAGCTGAGGGTAAAGGTGAAGGACTGGTCAAGAATGTCTCCAGACCTAAACCCTATTGAGCGTCTGTGGGGCAAATATGTGGCTATGGGTCGGCCTCAAACAGAAGGTAAAGGAGCGCAAGGTCTCTAACATCCACCAGCTCCGTGATGTCGTCATGGAGTAGTGGAAGAGTACTCCAGTGGCAATCTGTGAAGCTCTGGGGAAACTCCAAGCCCAAGAGGGTTAAGGCAGTGCTGGAAAATAATGGTGGCCACACAAAATATTGACATTTTGGACCCAATTTGGACATTTTCACTTAGGGGTGTGCTCACTTTTGCTGCCAGCGGTTTAGACATTAATGGCTGTGTGTTGAGTTATTTTGACGGGACAGCAAATTTACACTGTTATACAAGCTGTACACTTTACATTGTAGCAAAGTGTAATTTCTTCAGTGTTGTCACATGAAAAGATGTAATAAAATATTTACAAAAATGTGAGGGGCATACTCACTTTTGTGAGATACTGTACATTCCAAGGCCTTCCATGCAAAAGGCGTTCAAAAGATTACAGTTTGTTTTCTTTTAAAAGCAGCTATAACCTAAGTAGAGAAGTCTGTCCTCTGCCAGCATGTTGCAGAGCATGACCATTGTTCTGTGGAAGGAGAAGTCACTCCAAATTCTAAGGCACACCTGTGGGATCCCGTGGAAGCTGGAAATCACTTTAGTAGGCACTGCTAGTAAGGACCAACTCCGAGCAGCTGCCCTGCTTATTGAACACAGAAAGTCACCCACTTGACATCGGTGCCATTTGTAGGACACTTTGCATTTTATCCATGAATGCACAGAGTTCCCTGATGGTATGAGGTGAAGACTGTGACATCACCGCTCTGCCTCGACAACCTTGTCAAATCAGAGAATGCTTTCCATTCATTGAGAAATTGCAAAGTGTTCTCTGAATAGAACCTGTGCTGAGCAAGTGACCTCCTGTGTTCACAAAGCAGCAGGGCAGTTGCTTGTCACGGGACCCAGAAGCTAGCAGTGATCCCTGGCATAGCAGTGCCTACTATATTGATTTACAGCTTTCACCGGGATCCTGTCAGGAACTATGAATCAGACTAAGACAGAAAATGCTGTAAACATTACACCTTTTAATATAATAGTAAAAATGGTACAGAACAGTAAACATAGTCAAAACGTTGACAGGGATCGGAAGCCAAAGTGGATAGTCAGACAAGCCAGTAAATCAGGAAACCAGAGATCAGAAGGGGCTGGCTGTAGGCGGGACTGACGAGCAGGAAATGATTCATAGGTGAGCCACTTTGAAACTATGAGTACTGACAATTATCTGACAGCTGAGCAGCCTGAGCACAGAGAAGGTAGCTGCTGAGAGCCCAACCCTGACAGATCCCACGGGTATGGCATATACATACTATGTAGACATTAACATACTGGAAGTTCAGCTTTAATGCCTCCCTTCCTCATCCACCTTTCCTTCTCTTCCACCAGTAGAGAGGAAAGAAAGTTTTGTGTAAGCTCCATGTCCCTCTAGTTGTAGCTTACACAGGGCTGAGGACACTCTCCCCACACTGATGTGACAGTCCTGGGCCAGTCAACAAGCAACTGTGCTGTCACAAGAGAGAAAGGCAAATGAGTCACATGCTCATCCCTTACCAGAAGTACCAAGTATTTTCTTTGCTCCCGGGCTGCATGCTCGGATAAGGGTCTGGTATAGATTTAGGGGGGGTACCTCACGCTATTTTTTTTTTTACATTTTGGCAGGGTTTTTTACTTATTTTTTCACCAGGAATTCTACTTTTTATATTCAACTGTCAGCGGGAACCCCGCTGATAGCTGATGACTCATCAGTTGTTAAGGACACACAGTGCATGAAAAACGCATTCAAAAGCGCTTCAAAATCGTATGTTCAAAAATGCAAAACGCACCACAAATCGCGTCGGAAAACAGCATCAACTTTAACCGCATAGATGTGAACCTAGCCTAATAGGTATTCCTATCCATCTGGAGCAAATCATACCAAATAAACAGTGATAAGCAAATATACAAAAAATGTTATCTTTGTGGAAGACTATGAAGTGACATTGGGACATTCCCGAAGCTGCAGAAAGGGGGAAAGGGAAGAGAGAATAGAAGAGAAAAATGCAAAGGGTAAAGGGAAGGAGAGGTATGGGGAAGGAATGACATGATATCCACTAGTATAAGTGAATAGCTGATAGCGGTATAGTTCTACTACTCTGGCAAAACGGATTAATTGGAACCTCAGGAGTTTATCCAGATGGATCATATATTTATCAAACTTTTTAGGGCAGTTTCTACTTGGGTAAGTTAAATTATACATTGGTAAAGTGTTATCAATAGCAGCATGCCGTGAAGACAAGGGTGAGGTAGCTTCCACTTAAGAAGGTCTCTCTCTGCGACATAGAAAGCAGCAAAGAAGATAAACAGCTTAACATAATGACCCAAATCTACCCCATCTAAGATACCTAGCAGGAGTAGAAACACATTATTTTATTGTCCGTTATTCTCATTTCAAATTGTTCTTTCTTGTATAAGCTTGGCAATATTTTGTACATTTATGGTACAAATATTGGATCTCAAATATAAAATTGAACAGAGCAGGTTGTGAATTTTCCTCTTTATTATTATATTATACAGGATTTATATAGTGCGAACAGTTTGCGCAGCTCTTAACAAAATGAAGGCAGACATTACAGTTGCATTACAATTTGGTACAAGAGGAAGCAGAGAGCCCTGCTCGCTAGAGCTTACAATCTAGGAGGGAGGGTCAATTGATACAAAAGGTAATAGCTGTGTGGGATGAGCTGATGGAGAAAGTAAAACAGTGTATTAGGTAGAAGCAAGATAAGCTTCTTTAAAGAGAAGGGTTTTCAGGGATCGTTTAAAGAAGGATAGATTAGCAGACAGTCAGACAGATTGGGGTAGGGAGTTACAAAGGATGGGAGAAGCTCTAGAGAAATCTTGTAGGCGAGCATGGGAGGAGGTGACAAGGGAGCTAGAGAGCAGGAGGTCTTGGGAGGACCGAAAGGGGGCGGCTTGGTTGGTATTTTGGGACTAGGTTAGTGATGTAGCTAGGGGAAGAGTTGTGGATGGCTTTGTAAATTATTGTTAGTACTTTGAATTTTATTCGTTGGGTGAGTTGGGAAGCCAGTGCAGGGATTGGCAGAGGACACTGAACGGTTGGTAAGGTGGATGAGTCTTGCAGCAGCATTCATTATGGACTGAAGGGGGGATAGTGTATGTATAGGTAGTCCAATGAGGAATGAGTTGCAGTAGTCGAGGCGAGAGATGACCAGGGAGTGAATTAGAAGCTTGGTGGTGTCATTGGTTAAAAAGGGGCATATTCTAGAGATGTTGCGGAGGCTAAGGCGGCATGATTTGGACAGGGATTGGATGTGGGCCTGAAAGGACAGTTCAGAGTCTAGGGTTACCCCTAGCACCCTGGCATGTGGTGACGGACTGATAGTTGTGCCATTGATTTCGACAGAGAAGTCAGGGGAACGGGCACGTGGGGGAGAAAATATTATGAGCTTGGTTTTATAGTCAGTTTGAGGAAGTGGTGTGACATCCAGGCTGATATCTCTGTTAGTAAATCAGTGATGTGTGAGGTGACTGATGGGGTGAGCTGAGGGGTAGAGAGATAGATATGGGTGTCATCGGCATATAAATGGTATTGGAAGCCATGGGAGGCTATCAGCTGACCCAGGGAGGATGTGTAGATCGAGAATAGTAGAGGTCCAAGGACAGAACCTTGGGGGACCCCAACGGTAAGAGGTGTTGGAGAGGAGGAAGTAGAGTTGTAAGTGACACTGAAGGTGCGATGAGATAGGTAATATTCGAACCAACTGAGAGCACAGCCATGGATACCAAGCAAATTGACTTTTTTTTTGAGGAGGAGGTGATCAACTGTATCAAAGGCAGCGGAGAAGTCCAAGAGTAAGAGTACAGAATAATGACTGTTGGTTTTAGCTGTTAGCAAGTTGTTTGCGAGTTTTAGGAGAGCAGTTTCTGTGGAGTGCTGTGGACGAAATCCAGACAGAAGGGGATCAAGAAGGTTATTCTTAATGAGATGGTCGCTCAGTCGGTTGTAGACTAAACGTTCAAGGAGTTTGGAGGCAAAAGGGAGTAAGGAGATGGGTCTTAGGATGTTAAGATTGGTGGGGTCCAGTGAGGCCTTTTTTGGTATGGGAGTGACTAGTGCATGTTTCAGAGGGTTGGGGAAGTGCCAGTAGAGAGGGAGAGGTTGAAGATATGAGTTAAAGAGTGTAGGATAGAGTCAGAGAGTGACCATAGTATTTGAGAAGGAACGGGGTCCAGCAGGCAGGAGGTTAGGTGGGAGTTAGAAAAAAGTTTGACCTCCTCTGTAGTAGTTGGGTTAAACAAGAGTTTTGACTGTACAGGAGGACAAAGAGTGTAAAGTGAGGGAGATATCTGTAGAGTGGAGGAGATCTCAAAACAAATTGTCTCAATCTTATTTTTGAAGTGATTAGCAATCTCCTGGGCATTGAGTAAGTTAGTGGGTGGAGGTAATGGCGGATGAAGTAGAGCATTAAAGGTAGAAAAGAGTTGACGGGGACTGCGTGAGAGGGTGTTAATGAAAGTGACTTTACTTTTCTTTACTAATCCTGCAGAAATAAGCACATGTTGTAATTTACTTACTAATTGGGATAACTGAGTTGTTCATTGAAGACTGGATGGACTTGTTCGACCAAAAAGAAACCAAGTAAACCAGTAAACAACCAGTAATCAATGGTTATATCTTAAAAAAAATGTGTATCAGCAAATCACCTGTGAACTGATTATTCAGCTTTGGTCACTGGAGGCTGGGCACACTGAACCAAAGCAGCCAACACAGTCTGTAGTACCGAGCTGGTGTGACCAGGCTGGAAAGATGCATACAGAGTCTGATTCTTTTTCACTAGACTAGAGAGACAGTAGTCATACAGACCACCAAAGTAAACACAGTTAAAAAAAAGGGCTTTCAACTGACCACTACTGTAAAAATGCTTCTGACTACCAATGTAACAGGGGCATTTTTAGTCATCAATAATATAAATGGGGCATATTTACCGACCCCCTATATAAAAGAATACTTTCACTGGCCACCAAACTGAAGGGCGTTTGTAAGAAATACTAATATAAAAAAGGGCTGTACTAAAGACTGTTAATGTAAAGGAGGCCCTTCCATGGCCTTCAATCTGTTTACTGACCACCAAATCTAAAGGTTGCATTCCATTGGACACCAAAGAACGGGGGACATTTTTACTGACCATCGATGTAAAAGCAGAGTTTTACCAACCATCAAAGAAAAGGGGGATTTTTACTGAGCATGAAGGTAAGGTGGGCATTTCCATTGACCATGAATGTAGAGGGGGCATTTTTCCTTTTAAAATGGTATATCACAAAGAGTACATTAATCATCAATGATTTATTCAATAGAAAAAACATGAATGCAGAATTATTCCTTAAAAAAATTACTTAATGGCCAAGACAAGAAGGAGAAGATATATTTCCTAATCGATGTAGAAGATATCGGGTACAATATAATCTTTATGAGTGCCGTCAATCAGCCCTTCTGCGTTGGAGTGTACAAACCAGCAAGGGACCTTTTTGCCATTCCTGTAATCACTCTTGTAATCTTTTTGTGAACCCCTAAAACATTAAAGTAACACATAAGCTTATACATATGCTACAATCATATATAACAAAATTTATACTCTATAAGATATACAATATAACATGCTAGTTTATTTAAAAAGCATTAATAACTGTAAGGAGACAGATATGTTCCTAGGAAACTGACTTTGGGGGCAACAAAACAATGTGGGAATTTCTACCATAAAATATGTATTTGATATGACAACAAAAGCCTCCCTTGCTGCTCAGCAACTGCTATCAAGTTGTTACTCCATGTGAAGAGTTTAATCTAGGTTAAAATATACTGTAGTTCTGGAAAGATAATGTTTTCTCTGAGTCTTTCCAAGTTTTATCCTGTGCTTTAGCCCTGGTGAGGGGTAAATTATATTGCCCCAGGGACGCTGATAGGGGGGACCACCAGTCTTCCTGTAGGGGGCCCAGGCACACAGGGGGCCCTGAACAGCAGAGGGAATCAGTGTGGTCGTACGGAGAGGCAATTACAGGATGCCCTGTGTGGCTCTCTGCAGCAGCTGAAAACCAATTTCTCTTCCTCCCGCTGACTTTCAGCTGCTGCAGGAAGAGACACAGCACCCCCCTCCTCGCATGAAAGCTGCCGGCTTCCCTGTCCCGTAAAAAAATACAAAATTGTAAAAAAATATATTTTTTTAAACATGTAAACATTTTTTTTAAATTATAAAATGTTTTTGTTTTTTTTTAAATGTAAAAAAAAATTTAAAAAAGGGCTAATTCACAGAGCTTCTTTATCTTTGTGTCCGCTAAGAACGATTTTAGTATATTTTTTATGAAAATTTGGTTTTGCTATAATCAAGGGGGGCCCTGCCAGGTAGGCTGCACAGGGCCCCATGATTTCTAACAGCAGCCCTGATTGCCCCTAAAACACATTGGATGTTTTTATATACCTTTTTTTTTTTTTTTTTTACCAATTAAATTATCTTGGACTCTGTTATTCCATTTTGGTCTGGCACTCCTTCCTGTATTTCTATGGTTTGAGCTACTGTTGGGTGCCCATCGAGGGAAGCCTTGCTGTGTTGGAGCCATCTTGTCAGAGTATTTGAGCTTCATCTGAAGTTTTCCTTCAACTGACTACACATGCAAGTCTAAAAGTTCCCAGCGAGTGTGTTGTTTCAGAATATATTAGTAAAACAAAGCAAAGAGCTGCATCAATCATTCCTCTGGCTTTTAAAATCAGTGCTAGCATTATGGAAACTGATTTTGGCAAGAGAAAAACTAAAATCCCATCTCTGCAGTTAAAGTGACAGTAACCCATACCCAGGTTTGAAGGAGGCTGAGAGAATAAAGGGCCCTCTTTTAAATTAAGAATACATAGTTGAATAGATTTTTTTTAAGGTAAAGCAACAGGTTAGTGCTAATGCTGGCCCCAGCCATTTCTTATACATATCCTCCTTTTGCTCCCCTCTGTTTCCTTCAATTACCAGCTTACTCAGCAAGTGTCTGGAGTGGAGCTGATGCTTGGAGTCCTAAATTAGAGTCCCAAATTTGGAAGTGAAATTATTACTGCAACTTGTAGGGAAGTAAATGTTAACTTGTATTCTTTTTCATATTGTGTACGTTATTTCACTGGTAAGATCAAGAGACTTAAGTACATATATAATCAGTTTCCTTGTAGCCGTTGCAAATTAATAGTGAAGCTGGGGTGCAAGGGAAAGATAAGTGGGCAAAGCACAGGCCCAAGACCTACACACTATAACCAGAATTAGAAATTACATCAAGGAGATTGTAGGGAATTTAGATTCAATATTGCTAATGCTAAATATCAGAATGTGAGGACCATCCCAGTAGACAAATGTTCATGGAACCTATTTTTCACTTGCGCCAGTTATTTTTTATTGACACGTGTTCCTTCCTAATACTCTTTTTACAGCCCATGACAGGCCAATGAATCAGTTATTGAACCACCTTTAATTTCCATGTTTTCCAAATGCTGCAGAGATTATACTCAACTACATCCTATCTATACACATCTCTTCTTACCTTGTCACTGTCAGTAGCTTATTCTTCACTTTCATTGTAGCATCTGGTTTATCGGGATTTTTGGTTTCATGGATATTGGAAATTTCATAATCAATCCCATGGAAAAACTGGCCTAAAAATAAGATAAAAATGTGTCCCCAAGATAAATTGTAGATAATGATTTTAGCAGGATAGCCTAAAGGCCATGTAATGTCAGTGGCAATTTTAGGTACACATATTTATCCCCATACTAATAATATTCAGATTTGCTGGAAATTTCTAATTATTCTTATATAGGATTTATGTAGCACCAACAGTTTGCTCAGATCTGTACAATATAAAGGGCGGCAATGCAGTTACAATGCAATTCAATACAAGAGGATTGTGAGAGCTTACTATCTAAAAAGGAAGGGCAAGTGATAAAAACATAATAGCTGCGTGGATTAATGGAGAAAGTAACATTTCAGCTGTTAAAGCAGAACATCACTGTCTCAGTCAACATTGCCTATTTGCTACATGAATCATATGCCCTTACTTAGGATGGCCACAGCCAGAAAGCATGATGATTTCTCAACAAAATAAAGCATGGAGACAAAGATGGAAGGGGAAGGGGTTTGCTTTAAATATTAAAAATGAATTAAATAGTGTTTTGATTTGTGGTGCTCGGATACAGTGTAGTTCCGCTTTAAGTAGAGGTGGCATACTGTACTTCCCTGAAGAGATAAATTTTCAGGGATTGCCCAAAGGCAGGCAGAGTAGGAAACAGACAGATAGAATAGGGTAGAAAGTTCCAGAGATTGGGAGAGACTCTGGAGAAATCTTGGAGAAGAGTATGGTAGACTGAGATAAGCAGGAGGTTTTTTGAAGAGTGACAAGGCCTATTTGAGTGATATTTTTGAATGAGGTTGGGGGAAGAGTTATGGATGCTGTGTATGTTTTTAATGGTTTGAATTTTATTCCTTGGGCAAACAGAAGCCAGTGGAAATATTGGCAGACACTAAGCAGTTAGTAAGATTAAGCTCAGGTATTAGGTGGCAGAATGTGTGCCAAGAAAAGATTCCCTACACCATTACACCAGCACCAGCCTGTACTGTTGACACATGATATGATGGATGCATAGGTTCATGAAGAGTATGCTAAATGACTTTACTGTCTACATGTCACAGCAGCAGTTGAGAAACATAACACCAGAAAAAAAAATGTCAGTCTTTAGCCATCCAATCTTCGTCATCTCATAACGACTCTTAGCTGTTTAAGTTGTAGTGTATTCAAAGATTTCCCTCTACACCATTACTGTAAGGAGTGGTTAGTTGGTGAGTTGTAGACTTCCTTTCGGCTTGTAGCTTTGGCCATTCCTCTCTGACCATTCTCATTTAAACTGAATTTATACCCATGGAACTGCTATCTACTAAATGTTTTTGGTTCCTTGTACCATTCTCTGTAAACTCTAAAGAAGGTAGTGCATGAAAGTCTCAAGAAGAAAGCTGAGATACAGCTATGTCTCACACCAACAATCATTTCACCTTAACCACTTCCTTACCACGCATAGTCATATGACAGCGACAGGAACCCTTTGTCCCTCCGGGCCGCCGTCACATGACGTCTTTTACTTTCTGAGCATCTAGGGGGCGCGCGCCCGCCACGTCACTAGGCACAGGATGCGCATGCCCGACGGCCGCGATGTCCTTGGGGCACCCGCGATTGCCCATGAACACACTAGTAAACAAACACACAGATCCATGTCCTGTCAGAGGAGAGGAGACCGATGGTGTGTTCCCAGTACAGAAGAACACCGATTGGTCTCCTCCCCTTGTGAGTCCCCTCCCCCTACAGTTAGAATCACTCCCTAGGTAACACATTTAACCCCTTCCTCGCCCCCTAGTGTTAACCCCTACCCTGCCTGTCACATTTACACAGTAATCAGTGCATTTTTTATAGCTCTGATCGCTGTATAAATGTGAATGGTCCCAAAATAATGTCAAAAGTGTCCGATATGTCCGCCGCAGTCAAGATAAAAATCGCAGATCGCCGCCATTACTAGTAAAAAAAAAAACTAACAATAAAAATGCCATAAATGTATCCCCTATTTTGTAGACGCTATAACTTTTGCGCAAACCAATCAATATACGCTTATTGCGTATTTTTTTTTTACCAAAAATATTTAGAAGAATACATATCGGTCTAAACTGAGGAAAACATTTTTTTTTATGGGATATTTATTATAGCAAAAAGTAAAAAATATTGTGTTTTTTTCAAAATTGTCGTTTTTTTTCTGTTTATAGCGCAAAAAATAAAAACCGCAGAGGTGATCAAATACCACCAAAAGAAAGCTTTATTTGTGGGGAAAAAAAATGATCAAAATGTCATATGGGTACAGTGTTGCATGACCGTGCAATTGTCATTCAAAGTGTAACAGCGCTGAAAGCTAAAAATTAGTCTGGGCAGGAAGGGGTGAAAATGCCCTGTATTGAAGTTGTTAAAGGTTGCTATAATCATGCATCATCATTGAACAGCAGATTAACCTCTTGACCAGATTGGCAAACGTTATGGGATCTATTTATTTGCTATGCCAATGCCTCAAGCATTCGCACAGCTGTCATGAATAATCCCCATAATTTGTGGAATATTTTTACTTCTTATGATCGTCAGCTCCATCTAGTGGACAAAATTTGGTATTTTCCTGATCAGGTTTTTTTTCGGAAAAACACGACATGATGGTCACTAGATGAAGCTGATGACCATAGGAAGTATATATATTACACAATTTACAGTCATTATTGTTTGTAAAGGCTGTGTAAATGCTGGAGACATTACACAACATATATATTATATATATATATATATATATATATATATATATATATATATATATATATATACACACAGGGCTTTTTTTCTCAAACAATAGGTGCTGGAACTTAACCACGGCCCCACAAAACCCCTCCCCCTATACACACCCTCCAAATCACATCAAATAGTGGGTGTGTTCAGTCAAATTTCACGAAAACAGTAGCAGGGTCTTAAAGGGGCATTAAATACCAGGATTGCATTACATACAGAGTGCAGAGCTGTCACTTATAAACACAGAAACCGGACTTCTGTGTTTACAAGTGATTGTGGTGAGCAAGCACCAAAGGGTCTGAGCCAGAGGTGGTGGAACGGAGTTCCACCATTTTCCCCCTGAAAAAAAGCCCTGTATATATATATATATATATACCCCTATGCATTAAGTTGCAGCTATATCATTCATTGTGTAACTATGTGCATTGAAAAGCCAATCTACCTACTTAAAAAAAGCACCAGCAGCAGAGTTTAAAGCCCAACTCCAGGTAAAGATTGTTTTTGTTTGGCTTAGATTTATTGAAATAAAAAATGCAGCTCTGACTGCAAAACTCACCTAATTTTCTTTGCAGTGCGTCTTCTCACTACTAGGTGGTGCTGCAGTTGTTGGTTAAATGACAGCATCATTCAGCCCACTTCCTGTGAGCCCTGGGCTGTCGGTAAATTACTCAGCCACCCTGGACTCACAGAAAAATACTGCAGATTGCTGTGTTATATCATTATAAGGACATAATAATTAATTTGAATGTATTACCCTTTAAGAACAAATGATTAAGGAGGAATATGTTTATCTTGTATAAATACATAAACACTACATATGGCAAACTCATTGAAAAGCTGATCAATTTAAGGTTACGGCAGAAGACATGTGGACACACTTTGTAACAGGAAGAAAGAGAATAAACCTTTACATGTGGGAAGGGTTCTTTACTGTAGGAGCTTTGAAATTTGGAATAGGCATCCATAGCAGTTAGATCTAACCAACACAAAAGATTGCTTAAAATAAAAAAGGTTTGGTGTGTTTTATCCAAAACTGGATCTGATAAGGGTACTACTTTATCTTATTCTCATCTTTTCTAATAGCAAATGCCCATTATTTGATTGCCATTTCTGTATCTATTTTCATAATATATGGAACCCACTTAGAATCCAACTTGGATGATTTTTGGAAATAATCAACAAATAGTTTAATCATATGTAGTTCTAAGACACATGCAGGGCTGAACAAGAGAACTTTTATAGATTCCTTCATCCACACTGAAGAGCGTGCATGGAGGGCTCTCCCCTGCGGGCTATTATATTCTGACAGCCAGCACCTGTGACTTTCAGAATACCCAAACAATGACTGTATCTGATTGGCTTAAGTCACTCTTTGGCTGAGAATTTTCCACCAGGCTTCTTCAATTTTCAGATTGAATTCACTGGGCCGGATGATGCCAACAGGATTAGCCATGGCTCAAATTCAAGCTTGGTATTGCCAAACTTCTATTAATAGCTCAATCTAAAAATGAACTCTACTGTATAAATACCGTTACCTTACCTAACAATCCATGAACGCCTGCAGAAAATTTATGATCATCCAAAGTATAGAATCCTAAGAAATCCGTGTGTAGAGAATCATTTTTTGCAAAATTATGTAAAAGAATGACAAATGTTGCCCCTTCTCCAAATGACAGTGTTACATTGTTTTTCTTATGGACAATCAGGTTAAACCTGCAATTATAAAAAAAAGAAAACATCTAGTAAGTAAATACTGCGTTTCATTTTTTATAAGCCTGCATTGGCTATGTTATAGAGTGGTAGGACTGCCAAGGGGTGGAAGACATCATGTTATCTTCCTCTGTACAATTAAAGGTCTCTGAGCATAGGTAGTGTAGCCGAGTGCCCAGGCTGTGTTAGCTGCTGCCAGCCTCTCTTTCCCCTATGCTGTGAGCAGTGCACAGTCGGGACTTCTGTGTGCTGTGCAGCAACCAACTTTCTCCCTGAGCTTCCCTGCTGTGTGAGCATTGGAACAGCTCTGTGTGAAATCCCATTGTTTGCTCCTGCCCTCTCCCTCCTGTCAGCAGAGGATCTGAGCCAATCAGTGGCAAAAGGGTTTGCTATGCAGCAGCCACAATGCATTCTGGGAAATGTAGTCCTTATAGGGGCACAGTGCAATGCAAGTAAAGGGAGGCTGATGGATTTGTGGACTTCACTACCCAGTATTCCCTGCACAACAAAAGATCAGATATACGACTTTTCCCAGGCAATTCTGGACAGATCTGGGTCTTTTGCAGTAGGAAGCCAAGCCTTACAGAGCTGTAGCCTTTGGTGGAACCGTGTAGGGACCAGGGACCATATGTCTTTGCCAAGTGGGACAGAGAGAGTGCAGACCTATTGCTGGGCTGTCTGTAGCCACACCAGAGACAAATGGACTGAGACACTAGGAGTTCTCCTGATGTGCTGGGACCCAAAGCTGGAGGGACCTGTTGCTGTGTGTGCTTACAATCAGGGAGAGCCAGTGAGGACCTGATCACAAGGACTGAGACTTCTGGGACAAGCGGAACTGTGTATCAGGAGGGGTAAGCGGAACTATATGTGCTTATCTCAACACTGACACAGTTAATGCAATAGAGACTGCTCCCAATTTAGCAGCTCATTAGCCATCCATTGCACACTCCTAAAGGGACAACTATACATGCAACATCTTACAGAAGAGCCCCAATGATAGCCGGCTTATACTGACAGGGACTTTCATTTTTGGGTTCGTTAAGGCCGACACTTTTAACCCTGTTTGCACCAGTTATACTTTGGTTTACCATCACTACAATTCAGTTGATTGCCCTCTTATGGGTTAGTGTTCACATTATCTAGAACAGCATCTTTAAACCTGTTCAACTGCTTGTCTATTAATTTGTGCATTGTTTAATTGCATTGCCAAAATACAAATTTTTAGTCTAGCATCAAGTTGCTTGTGGCCTGTTTTCTATGCATTATTATAAAGTGTTAACATACTAACTTTTAAGTTACAGAGGTGTGTTAGTGAGGTCTGAGCAGCTTAAGGAGTCGTGGCAGAACAGAGAACTCATCATATCCAGTGGCTCCTGTGGCAGTAAGTGCTACAGTAAAATGAGGGTGTAGGACCTGATTGGATTTGGCACAATTGCTCCCAGGGCACATATTACAGATGCAGGGAGTTTGTCTTGGGTGTTTCTTCAGGGGTTTACTTGGTTAAAGTTAGGACTGGAATTAAGGAGTTTAGTTTCAGCTGTAATGTTAAAGTTAGGGCTAGGTTTTTTAAAGCTGGTGCTACCAGAATAATAAAAATAAGTAAAGTTCACTTCCATACCCTTCCTTCTTGACAGATGTTTTCTTCTCCCATGTGTATTCCTTCTTGTTTTTACCCATCATGATAGTGATTGTCTCAGTAGTCACCTCAATTCTCAGTTTCATCTTTCTGTTTACAATCCCTAGTTTTCCAAAGTAGGTTTCTTTTGATATAACATTATTGCCTGTTTCCTTCTTTCCAATAATTTCACCGTTGACAGCGATGCCTACAGAAGATAATATATTAAAGGGTCACAATATTCCATTTCAGTAGCATATGAATATTAAATTGGTGACACAGTACAGTAAAAATATCTAATAGGGCTAGACTGAAATGTATATAAAGGTGTTTGGAGTTGAATATGTTTCAGTTCAAAAAAGGATGATACGTTTTGGCTGCCAACCAGCAAATGAGCATTGCAAAGACACATGTATGCTTTTTTCAAAAAATTTAAAAATAGGCAAAATATCACATCTGCAGAGCTGGTTGCACCTGGAGTACCTTCTCAAATGGGAACGTAACTTGAGTAATACTTTTACTGAACAGCAGAGGGGCAGGATTATACAGATGACTCACAAGGCATCCATCTCTAGTAAGATCCAAGAAACTGGTACAAAATCCTAACTAGATGGTACTATAGATTAATTGGTAAAACCTTACTTCAATTATTCCCCCACAGCTCCTCGTTCTGTTGGAAATGTCAAAGAGAGGTGGGCTCATGCTCCACATTTTCTGGTCCTGTGAGGGTCTTAAAGAATTCTGGTCACAAATCAAACACTGAATTCAGAAGTTTACTGATATCCAGATGCTGGATGATGCATCTGCTTTTCTGTTGCATTTGACCCCCATTTCCTTGAAGCAATACAAGCGTTCCCTATTACTTAATTTCCTTAATTTCCTTCAAAGGCATGTATCCCACTATTCTGGAAAGGAATCACACCCCCTTCCATTAAGACTTGGTTTGCCAAGATCAATAAAGTGCAACTAAAGGAAGATCTCATGGCCAGGGCACACCTTAGAGAGGAATGGGTTCGTAAAACGTGGTTTAAGTGGATGAAATTTACTTTCACATCTGAATATCAGGATATTCTGGGTTCTCAACTGTGACACCCGCTCCTTTTGTGGTGATGGCTTTGACCCCAACAGACTTCCTTGAGCCAGTTCTACTTGGACAGTGCACTCACTTTCTTTTCCCTAAACCCCCCTGCCCTTTTCCCCCCCTTCCTCTTCTCTGGCTCATTCCTTCCTCCTTACTTTGCCTTTCTTTCTTTCTCTTTTTTAGTCTTTTTCCATTTGTACTTCCATATACTTTATATTTGCTGGTCTATCTGTGGTGATTCTACTGTTGATTTTATCTCATTATGTGTACTATGCTCCTTGCCCATGCTGCTGGTTGTTTGTGGGAGCCTGTAGGCCCCAATAATCCCTGTATGACGTAAAAACTGATAAATAAAGAGTTTAAAAACAGTCAAAATACATTTGTTACTCATTTCAAGTGTACAAAAATTTTATGTCTTATTTATGCAAACTCACTGAAAGAAACTAAACAAGAAAATGCAGAAAATACTTAAGGGTATATTTATCAATAATTTGATGGTCATTTCACCTGACTTTTACCCATAATTCTGTGCTGCACATTTACCTAAATATTAGCCAAAATTAGAGGAAATTCACCCAGCAAAAATCACATTCCCTATCACGTGCAATATTTTTTCTTCGATAGGAAAAGGTCTTTACTGTAATATTCATCCTATATAAGAAAAGGGTAAATATTACCTTCGATGCACATTAACCTGACAACTCCTAATCCTATTATTAATTAAATTTCCCCTGGTTGTGCTGTTAGATCAGTGGTTCTTAACCTATGAGTCACGGATCCATTTAAGAATCTGATGAAAGCAATGAACCCCCTCCCCAGAAAAATTCACATAAACACAACTTTAACTGCAATGAATATATGTATTTTATTGAAATTTGATTGCGTCATACATATATGACATATTCAAAGTTTGAATAAAGTAAACAATACTAAGAAAAAACTCACTCTTTTTCATGCAAAAAGTAATGGCCATGCATTACATTTTGTGCAAATTAAACACTACTACTATTACTACTACTACTACTTTAGAATTAGCACATTCTATTATGGAGTGGCACAAGATGGCAGTTGTGCAGAGAAAAAAATATTCAATTTTAAATGGCAAACATGTGCCAACAATGGGTCAAGAGACTCATAGTGGTCATAAGCAGTGGCAGGGCATGTTTTCTTTAATTTCTCTCAATGGGAAACAATTAATTGCAACGGGGGGGGGGGGGGGGCTGTATAGTAAATATAAATGTTATTTTTTTTATCTAACACTCACAGACCCCCTGAAACGTATCCATGGACCACTTAGGGGCCCATGAACCCCAGGCTAAGAACCTCTTGACTTTCTCTTCAGCTGTGGTGCCGCTGCTGAGGAGCACCACCTGCAGTGGAGAAAGTAGACTGTACCTGCCTACACACCGAACACATCATTCCCCACTTAACCAAACAAGGGTACAAAATCATTTATAAGAAATACTATGGCACAGTATCATTTTTGTATAACTATAGTGGCAACAAAGTGGAAGATAAGGAGGATTTGGAACCCATGGTAACAAATAGAATCCATCCCACAACAATTACATTAATTAAATATGATTTTTATCAGCACAGCCAAAAAGAACAATAAGATGTTGTGCTGCACTGGATCCCCAAGAGGGACCAGAACTCTGCAGTAGTGAGTATAACTGTAGAATCAGAATCTTCATGTGTACATTAGTTATTCAAAGACAAATGGTCACACATTGTATAACATACCGAGTTCTAGGTCCTCAACAAGATTCAACACCACTCCAGGCTCCTCTTGTATGTTAAAGCACAAAGCATCATTCTTGCTTGGAACACTTATCACAAAATGGGGATCAGAATCAACTGTTAAGACAGAGTTACACTCCTATGACAATATGATAGAGAATGGCCTGTGACATTTATAGAATGATATTAGGGGAGAGGTAGCAAAGACAAAGTCACATTCTGTAGCTCTGTTTAAGACTAGTAAAAATGATAACATCTTTAGTTTTTTTGGAGCATAGGGATAAAACAATTAAGGTAATTCCAAGGCCAGAAAGATTCCAACAAGCATTTTTTTACTGCTCATTTCAGAGGTATATGAAATAGGTACTGGTGGCTTTAAACCTTAAGACAACCACCTCAGTGATCTACAGCAGTGTCTTCTTTACTTTGCAAGAAATCAGACAAAGAGAGGGCACACCAGCCTAGTGCATTATCCCAAGCCACTTTTATTAGTAATCCAAATAAAACATACTCACAAACCATATGATGAATATAGCATATTAAAGTATCAGATTCTGTGTACTCCAAAACAGGGGAGGACATCATTGGAATCCTACTAACAGGCTTAAGCCTTTCCTCATATCCAAATCATCTAGACTTTCACATATATATATATATATATATATATATATATATGTAGCGCTGGTAGATTTTTTATCTACCGCTGATAGGTAAATCTAGTGGGTTACTTGTTAGGTGAAGTTAGGTTTGCCTCTGTTCCAGCTTGGCTGAGTTGCGTGTGATTCCACACTGCGCCGGTGGGTGTCGTTGTCCCCATAGGCCGGTGTTGGAAAGGCAACGTGTCGAAGCGTATGAGTGTTCTTCTGTCCAGGGGACAACTCGGTGGAGGTGGTCCTCCGAGTTGCATTCTGGGAGAGGGTATTTATGGGACAGATGCCATGTTTAGGGGTTAGTTTTCAGCCACCTGCTGGCCCTCCTGACCGTCAGGTATGCGATAGGAATACCACCTCGTGGTCCTCCGTTGCGGAGGCCCGCTACGCTGCGGCGTGTGGGTGGGCCCAGAGGTCTGTCTGGGGCCTACCACAGCAGCAGAGGAATGGTCCTGAGCTGTCTATCCCAAGTGAAGAAGCTGGACAACTGAGGAGATCCCAGGGGAGGACTCGTCATGGAAGGATCATGCAGAGTGCTGGTCTGGAGAGGGGCCTGGTGACTCAGTTGGAGGACGTATCCTGAAGTAATCTTACTGCATAGTACTGCCGGGTTGGCTTAAAGGTTCAAGTACTGTGTCTGACATTCATCACAAACCAATACATCCTGTGGCAGAGGATCGTACGGGTTTTATTCCAAACAAGTCAGTGGCAGAGACTTTTGTTCGTGCTACATACTGGCTGCTAGGCAAGTGAGAGAGGCCTATCCAGGCGGGCAAATATTGAATCCCACAAGGGGAGTACATCCAACTACAAGTGTTCAATTCCAAATTATGTTCTAAAGAATATTAAAGAAAGGTATTTGAGCTTCCCTGCAACTTTCCCTCTGCCTCTTTCCTGCTACTTCCTTTGATACTTGTTCATTAAAGTATTGAAAAACATACTCAAGTGTTTGGTGCCTACATCGTCCAGAGGTAAACTCAACGGGACCCTAGACCCGGCGCCGGTGAAACAGAGGTGGCGAGAGTGAAGGTAACAGCCCGCTTTAAACCAGCAGCTCCACCGTGAGTTATTGCTACATGCGGGGGCTCGTCCGGGATTTGTTAGCCATCAACCTCCCTCAACCTAGAGAAGTGTTTCGCCGGGAGTTTACGTCGAAAGCTGGACTTTTTTAATTTCTCAGGAGAAGAAGAGGTTAAAAGTTGCAGGACTTTATTTCTGACTGCGTAGGCGGCGGGCGCCAGTAAAAGTCCGGGAGCTACGTAAACAGAGGAACAAGTGGGATGAGCCTAGCCTACTTGATACCGCGTGGGATGCGTGTATGTTTGTTGGCGCCAGAGGAGAAGAGAGGCCTCGTGATCGTGCTGAGAGTGTGGCCATGTCTTTTTTGGTGATGCAACCAACTGTGGGACCGAAGATGTTCCCTACCAGCGCCACTGCGGGTGCTCTGCTGACTGGAACCTTGCTTACGGATACCGGTATTCGTCTGAAACCGCAGGGGAGGTTTGTTCTTTATACAGTCGGAGATATTGAGAGACTGGGCATGCTTTGCCACAAGTGTGAAGGACTGGTCATACATCTCCATCCATTTGTCCGCTGCCAGCAATGTGGAGAATATTTGTTTGTGGTGAAGCAACCTACCATGTCCCCCCGTGCTTATCGTATGGACTGAGCTACAGGTATCGCCACAGTAGAAGCTGCTACTGCTGCTGAAGGAGAGCGGTAGGCCGTGATTTAGCCTGTTGTCACAAAAAGTGTTCCTGAGAAAGATACTACGGTAACTGACTCATCAGCGGACGTTACTTTGATTTCTGCGTCCACTACTATAACTCTCGTGTGTGTGTTTAACTTTGTTTTTTTCCAGGAGCAAGTGGACCTCCTATCAAGCTGTTAGGCTTTTCAGCTAGATAGATAGTGGGGTTGCAACAGTCATAATGTGGTTTTGTTTACGGATGTGAACATATTGTTTAAAAAGAAAAATGTTGAAATTGTAATGTCTCTCTACTGTCTTCCTCTCTTCTTTATTTTATCTCAAGTTTTAAGCTCAAATACCTACTCTCAGGCTTGGGAGTTATTTTTGACAGACGTTGAGGACAACGTCTATTGTAGTGGGTGGAGTATGTAGCGCTGGTAGATTTTTGATCTACCGCTGATAGGTAAATCTAGTGGGTTACTTGTTAGGTGAAGTTAGGTTTGCCTCTGTTCCAGCTTGGCTGAGTTGCGTGTGATTCCACACTGCGCCGGTGGGTGTCGTTGTTCCCATAGGCTGGTGTTGGAAAGGCAACGTGTCGAAGCGTATGAGTGTTCCTCTGTCCCGGGGACAACTTGGTGGAGGTGGTCCTCCGAGTTGCATTCTGGGAGAGGGTATTTATGGGACAGACGCCATGTTTAGGGGTTCGTTTTCAGCCACCTGCTGGCCCTCCTGGCCGTCAGGTATGCGATAGGAATACCACCTTGTGGTCCTCCGTTCCGGATGCCCGCGTCGCTGCGGCGTGTGGGTGGGCCCAGAGGTCTGTCTGGGGCCTACCACAGCAGCAGAGGAATGGTCCTGTGCTGTCTATCCCGAGTGAAGAAGCTGGACAACTGAGGAGATCCCAGGGGAGGACCCATCATGGAAGGATCATGCAGAGTGCTGGTCTGGAGAGGGGCCTGGTGACTCAGTTGGAGGATGTATCCTGAAGTAATCTTACTGCATAGTACTGCCGGGTTGGCTTAAAGGTTCAAGTACTTTGTCTGACATTCATCGCAAACCAATACATCCTGTGGCAGAGGATTGTACGGGTTTTATTCCAAACAAGTCTGTGGCAGAGACTTTTGTTCGTGCTATGTACTGGCTGCTAGGCATGTGAGAGAGGCCTATCCAGGCGGGCAAATATTGAATCCCACAAGGGGAGTACATCCAACTACAAGTGTTCAATTCCAAATGATGTTCTAAAGAATACTAAAGAAAGGTATTTGAGCTTCCCTGCAACTTTCCCTCTGCCTCTTTCCTGCTACTTCCTTTTATACTTGTTCATTAAAGCATTGAAAAATATACTCAAGTGTTTAGTGCCTACATCGTCCAGAGGTAAACTCAACGGGACCCTAGACCCGATGCCGGTGAAACAGGTGGCGAGAGTAAAGGTAACAGCCCGCTTTAAACCAGCAGCTCCACCATGAGTTATTGCTGAGATAGATATATATATATATATATATATATATATATATATATATATATATATACACACACACAAAACATACCTACTCATGGAGAGTAGTGAGTAGGTATGTTTGTGTATATATATATATATATATTGTTGAAGTGTGAAGGTCTTGATGGTTTGGCTCTGGAAAGAGGATCCATCTCTTGAAATGCATGTTGACATATTAGGGTAATTAGGACTATGCAATCTCTAGCTAGGATCCCAAGGGTGTCTTCCCCAGTTTTGGAGTACGCTAGGCGGATCAAGCAACCTTGAGCTGATACTTTGAGATTCTATATTTATCAAATGGTTTGTGAGTATGTTTTATTTGGATTACTAATAAAAGGTATGTGGGATAATGCACTAGGCTGGAGTGCCCCCTCTTTGTCTGATTTCTTGTCATGGGGACCTCCCCAGTCCTAAGAGGCCAGCATGGTGGCGTGCATTCTTGAATCATGTCGTGCAGTCTATACGGAGGAAAATAAAATATATACTGTGTGTATATATATATATATATATATATATATATATATATATATATATATATATATATATATACACACACACACACACACACACACACACACACACACACACACACAGTATCTCACAAAAGTACACCCCTCACATTTTTGTAAATATTTTATTATATATCTTTTCATGTGACAACACTGAAGAAATGACACTTTGCTACAATGTAAAGTAGTAAGTGTACAGTTTGTATACCAGTGTAAATTTGCTGTCCCCTCAAAATAACTCACACGGCCATTAATGTCTAAACCGCTGGCAACAAAAGTGAGTACACCAAGTGAAAATGTCTAAATTGGGCCCAAAGTGTCCATTTTTTGTGTAACAACCATTTTCCAGCACTGCCTTAACCCTCTTAGGCATGGAGTTCACCAGAGCTTCACAGGTTCTCCCACTCCTCTTTGACAACATCACAGAGCTGGTGGATGTTAGAGACCTTGCGCTCCTCCACCTTCCACTTTAGGAAGCCCCACAGATGCTCAATAGGGTTTAGGGCTGAAGTCATGCTTGGCCAGTCCCTCACCTTTACCCTCAGCTTCTTTAGCAAGGCAGTGGTCTTCTTGGAGGTGTGTTTGGGGTCGTTATCATGTTGGAATACTGCCCTGCGGCCTAGTCTCGGAAGGGAGGGGATCATGCTCTGCTTCAGTATGTCACAGTACATGTTGGCATTCATGGTTCCCTCAATGAACTGTAGCTCCCCAGTGCCGGCAGCACCCATGGAGCCCCAGACCATGACACTCCCACCACCATGCTCGACTGTAGGCAAGACACACTTGTCTTTGTACTCCTGACCTGGTTGCCGCCACAAATGCTCGACACCATCTGAACCAAATACATTTATGTTGGTCTCATCAGACCACAGGACATGGTTCCAGTAATCCATGTCCTTAGTCTGCTTGTCTTCAGCAAAATGTTTGCGGGCTTTCTTGTGCATCATCTTTAGAAGAGGCCTCCTACTGGGATGACAGCCATGCAGACCAATTTGATGCAGTGTGCTGCGTATGATCTGAGCACTGACAGGCTGACTCCCCACCCCTTCAACCTCTGCAACAATGCTGCAAGCACTCATATGTCTATTTCTCAAAGACAGCCTCTGGATATGACGCTGAGCACGTGCACTCAACTTCTTTGGTCGACCATGGTGAGGCCTGTTCTGAGTGCTGCAGCTCAGTTTATATTATATATATATATATATATATATATATATATATATATATATATATATATATATATATATATACACACACACACACACTTTTTTTGCACATGATTGAGTGTTCTTTGCAAAGTGAATTTTTACCACATTCACTAAGCTCTAGGGGAAAATTCCATTGCAAAGTGAAGCAGCCTATTTGCTTATGTTAAATCACCCCAACTGTGTCCATGTACTTTAGTTGAGTGGCACATAAAACAATCCCTGTAAAGAACACTATCGAAATGCATATCCATAGATTAAAATAATAGCTGTGCTAGCAGTGGCAGCTACCATTATACATTTATCTTTGCCGGCCATGAACTATGTGCTGTAGGCACAAACCACAGTGCAAATACTGCTATGCCAGGACACATTGGTTAACATTGATGTCTTTAGTTCTGGGGTTTAACTTAATTCTCATGATGTACAATGAGTCCCTGTTCGCAAACCTTTAGCTGTGGCTTCAGGCAAGGCTGGCCAAAGACATTAGGGAACATTCAGACATGCATGCACAATCAATCCTCTCAACAAACTTCTTCAAGGCCTGTTTCTCCCCTATAAAGGAGCCCTTTAATCACATAGGTGCTCTTGTTTAGGGCAATCAAAAGGGAAGAGGGAGCCGTACATCGTCAGTCTCTGAACCTGAGAAAGCAAAAGCAATTAGGTTTTTCCCTGATTATGTTGTTCCTGAGAATACTTGTGTGTAGAGACACCCCCCCGGTTCGGTTCGCACCAGAACATGCGAACGGGCAAAAATTTTGTACGAAAATGCGAACACCGTTAAAGTCTATGGGACGCGAACGTGAAAAATCAAAAGTGTTCATTTTAAAGGCTTATATGCGAGTTATTGCCATGAAAAGTGTTTGGGGACATGTATCAATGCAAAAAAACGTTTTTAAAACGGCAGTTTTTTTCAGCAGCAGTAATTTTAATAATGCTTAAAGTGAAACAATAAAAATGAAATATTCATTTAAGTTTACATACCCTTGCAGAATTTATGATTTTTTTAGCCATTTTTCAGAGAACATGAATGAAACACAAAAAATTTCTTTCACTCATGGTTAGTGTTTGGCTGAAGCCATTTATTATCAATCAACTGTGTTTACTCTTTTTAAATCATAATGGCAACAGAAACTACCCAAATGACCCTAATCAAAAGTTTACATACCCTGGTGATTTGGGCCTGATAACATGCACACAAGTTGACACAAAGGGATTTGAATAGCTATTAAAGGCAACCATCCTGTCAGGTCACCTTGAGGGTAGGTGACAGATGCACACCGTTGGGATCAGGAGTGCACCGCAAGGCAATGGACCCTACGGCTGACTGCTGCGGATGGGAGTCCAGGTATAAGGAAGGCAGGGCCGCTGGAGCACCAACATGGATTCCACCGGGGTTAGAGCGTAGGATTCCCTGGGGTGCGGAGTCTAAGAGCCAGCAGGTGTTCACCAGAGCCTCTAGTGGTGAGGATGGACTGGGCTGCAACTGGCTCCAGGTCGCGACCCCCAGGGTCCCCCAGCTCACACCCACAGTAGGCTACAGAAGGATAGGGATAGTAAAGGAATAAGCCAAGGTCAGGGCCACAAGCAGAGAAGGACAACAGAGTACACGCCAAGGTTCAGGGTCACAGGCAAACAGGGATAGTCGGGGACACGCCAAAGGTCAGGATCACGAGCAGACAGGAATAGTATAGAACACGCCAAGGTCGGTTACAGAAATAAACGTAGAGCACACGGCAGGCAGGAACAGGAAGCCAAACACACAAAGGTTGATCAGCAGGGCTGACCTGCAGTGCAGAGATTAATATAGAGTTCTCTGATAGGAGCTGGGGTGGAGCCATGCTAGAGGAGAGTTAATAAAAGCAGTCAGGTGAGAGACAGCTGGTCTTTGGAGATGAACACATGGAGACAGGTAAGCTGACAAACAAACTCTATTGCATAACCATAACACATCCTCACCTGTGATCTGTTTGCTTGTAATTATTGTAATTAGTGTGTGTGTGTGTATAAAAGGTCAATGGGTTTCTGGACTCCTGGCAGACCCTTGCATCTTTCATCCAGTGCTGCACTGGCATTTCTGAATTCTGAGTCATGGGGAAAGCAAAAGAATTGTCAAAGGATCTGCGGGAAAAGGTAGTTGAACTGTATAAAACAGGTAAGGGATATAAAAAGATATCCACGGAATTGAGAATGCCAATCAGCAGTCTTCAAACTCTTATCATGAAGTGGAAAATGAGGGGTTCTGTTGAAATCAAACCAGGTAGAACAACTACAATTTCAGCCACAACTGCCAGGAAAATTGTTCGGGATGCAAGGAAAAATCCACAAATAACATCAGGTGAAATACAGGACTCTCTGAAAACATGTAGTGTGGCTGTTTCAAGATACACAATAAGAAGGCACTTGAAGAAAGATGGGCTGCATGGTCGAGTCGCCAGAAGAAAGCCATTACTATGCAAATGCCACAAAGTATCCTGCTTACAATACACCAAACAGCACAGAGACTTGTGGCACAAAGTCATTTGGAGTGATGAGACCAAAATTGAGCTTTTTGGCCACAACCATAAAACGCTACATCAACAAGGCCTATGATGAAAGGCACACCATTCCTACTGTGAAATACGGAGGTGGATCGCTGATGTTTTGGGGATGTGTGAGCTATAAAAGCACAGGAAATTTGGTCAAAATTGATGGCAAGATGAATGCAGTAGGTTATCAAAAAATACTGGAGGAAAATTGGCATTCATCAGCCAGGAAGCTGCACATGGGACGTACCTGGACATTCCAACATGATTCGAAACACAAGGCCAAGTCGACCTGTCATTGGCTACAGCAGAAAAAAAGTGAAGATTCTGGAGTGGCCATCTCAGTCTCCTGACCTCAATATCATTGAGCCACTCTGGGAAGATCTCAAATATGCAGTTCATGCAAGACACCCCAAGAATTTACAGGAACTTTGGAGGCTTTTGCCAAGAGGAATGGGCAGCTTTACCATCTGAGAAGATAGAGAGCCTCATCCACAAATACCACAAAAGACTTTAAGCTGTCATTGATGTTAAAGGGGGCAATACACGGTATTAAGAACTTGGGTATGTAAATTTTTGATCAGAGTAATTTGGGTAGTTTCTGTTGCCATTATGATTTAAAAAGAGTAAACACCATTGATTGATAATTAATGGCTTCAGCCAAACACTAACCATGAGTGAAAGAAAAGTTTGTGTTATTATTCATATTCTCTAAAAAATGGCCAAGAAATCATAAATTCTATCAGGGTATGTAAACTTATGAGCACTACTGTATACACAGCTGCCGTGTAAGCAGCCTTATATAGAGTGGGGCATGGACTTAGCCCCCTGAGCCACGATTGTCTAAAGGCACCCTGCCTTTGGCCAATTATGGCTCTCGCAGCAGACCGCGCTTTGGTTGGCCAAAGCATGCAGGTCAGGTGCATGCTTTGGCCAATCAACAGACATCAATGCAGTGCGATCTCGCAGTACATTATGGGGCATTCCGCGGCGCTCGTATTTGCCGCAAACGCCCCATAAATTTCGGTATTTGCCAAACGGGCTCATTCCTACTTGTCTGATACTGCACTGCATCATTGACATTGCATTGTTAGATAGAAATTTGTTACCTATGGTAACCCACCCCCTCTTCAAAGTCTCTGTAGTGAGGATCTCTTTCATCTCTAACATTTACCTAAAAGGCTTAGAGCTCACATTAAAAAAAAAACATGGACTGTAGCATCCTACTTGGTTTTCTTTGTGGTGGATATCTTTTATCACAGTCATGCCTTGCCAATAGGAGTTCTGCACTATTAGAATAACTTTTCCCATGGGTAGTAAATATCCTAACCACAGTGCCTTAGAGCCCCCTTGTAGATGTTTGCCTTCCCTGGGTGGGTGTTGTTTGCAGAGCTACTCACTTTCTGACTTCACACACACATCCCTTCACACACACATCAGAGCCACTAAGAGAAATGTTAACCTTTAAGACCCAATTACATATGCCCAATAAAGGCACTGACATGAAAACCCAGCATCTATTAGAAGTTGGCCTTATAAAGTTATTGATTTTTTTAAACTGTTTATCAAAACAAAGTAAAAAAACATATGAAGTACATGTCTTCAGTGCATGCACAATTCTCCATGTTTTATCCCACTTAAAGACCCAGCAAATACAGAAAAATACCTGTTGATCTGCCAAAAAATTTGTTCAGCAACCTGTTGTGGGCTGACAACACAGATTTTTTGTGAGTGTTGTTAAGCCCCAAACACACTATCAGATTTTCTGCTGATTTTTGTCTTCAGATTTACCAAAACCATGTAGTGCAAGGGCCTGCCTGATTGCATACAAATTGAAACTCCTAAGGTTTGACCTCATATTATATGGTTCTGGTAAATCTGAAGACAAAAATCAGCAGAAAAACTGATATTGTGTTTTTGGGGCTTAAGCCCTGCCCAGTGTATTCTGCTAAACTACCCAACCACTCCCTTTTCAGATGCCTACAACATAAAGACTATTCATTCTGTAGTTCAAGATAAAAGCTAGAAGGGCTCTTTGAGATAACACATGACAGTCCTGAATTTCTGAAAACAACAACAGTTTTTTATACTTATCAAACAAATATAACAAAATGCTTCATGGTGTCCTTACCCCAGTTATTAGGCATCTGAGCTGTAAAAAAAAAAAATTCAATAAGCAAGATTAATTTTAATAATAGAAGCTGCTTTACACATAATGATCATAAAGAACTGCAGTGGTTCTTAACACTACACAAGTAATGTGAAAAATTACATACTGTATATGAGAAGATATAGTACATACTGGAATTGAGAAAACTCTGTACTCATAATCAGAGAGGGATTCTATAGGGAAATGACCCATCAAAACTATATGGTTAATGACCAGCAGCCTATCAGAATCATGTAGACCCCCAGTCAATTTGGATGATGCTCTCAAAAGCTTATTAGAAGGTCTATCAGAACATATATTAAAGTGGAACTTCACCGCAGTATCAATCCCCTCTTTCCGCCTGTGTACTAGCAAGGGATTTCTGAGCATGTGCACAAATCCAATGATTGCCAAGTTTTCCAACATTTCCATATGTTGGAGTTATGGTGTGGCAAAAATGGGTTATAACCTCTTGCTGATCCCATAATGCATCTATGCGGAGAAGTGGGGTAACAGTGGCCTGATGTTGTGTGCTGAGATTGAGAACAAGCTTACTGTGCGTTCCCCACACCCTGACCGAGTTGTCCTTGACAGCTCTCGGTTATGGCTTCTGATTGGGAGTTAGTGAGACGAGCTCCCACTCATGTGATAGCTGTGAGAGTTAATCACAGTGGTCACGTGATAATAAATCCATGCCACCTCCAGGCATTAAAGCTCACTTGAAGGGCCATCGGGAGGTAGCAAGAACAAAAATAAACAAAGTTTCTTTACAATTTATTCAGTAATCTGCCAGGTTTTTAATAGAAGTGATCACAACAGGTGGGACGCCCCTCTCAAACCTCACCACTGTGTGTTTCCTGGACTCATCTAGGACACACATGCATATGTAAACATCAATTGGGCAACACATGTTAAATATTCCATGCATGCTAGAGTGAGGAATAATTCTAGGGCCTTTATTTACACAATAGTTTGAAACTGATGAGCTAAAGACTTTCAAAGCATCGTCTGCTGACAATTTTGGGCACCCTATTCTTTTCACAGACACACGCAACTGTGAGGCTTAAAGTGGTTTTAAAGGCTCAAGGTTTTTTACTTTTAGGCATTCTATGTATAAAGGTAAAAAAACCTTCTGTGTGGGCACCTGAGCCCCCTCTGGATCCAGCAATGTGCACGAGAACCAAGCTTCTCCCGGGTCTCTCATTCCTCACGCTGAAACAGCATAGGGAGCCATTGTCTCCTGGTACTGTCAATCACAGCCAGTGAGCCAATGAAGAGAGAGAGGGGGCGGGCTTGAGCCCCAGCTCTATGTCTTTTATGGACGCATAGAGCGGGGGTCGGGAGTGAGCACACACCAGTGCCCCTAGAGCAAGCGACTTGGTATTGGGGGCACTGGTTGAAGAGGAGGAGCCAGGAGTGCTGGCGGGGGGCCTGAAAAGAGGTGGATCGGGGCTGCTCTGTTTAAAACCACTGCACAGAGCAGATAAGTATAACATGTTTGTTATTTATTTATTTTTTATGAGCCTTTAATTTCACTTTAACATATTTGGCATTTATTTACTCATGTTTTACATTTAGCAGTAAATTGAAGAGTAAACTTGTATTTGAGTACGCTAAAATTAATTTGAGGGTATTTTTTTTACTGAAAATATATATTTGAGAAACAGTTGCACAAATAGTAACTGCAACTGCCATAAATTTTTTCTATAGGTTCCTTGCTTTCACAAAATATATACAAATATTTTAACAGGCATCCAAGGTTGGCTGTAGAGGTTTATTGCCCCAGATGCGGTGGTTATGCTTTTCAGAAATCCCAAAGGCTATAGCAGCATACAATTTAAATATAATTACATGCATTATATTTATGCATACCCCATATTTATAAGACACACATGTGAATAGTACCTCTATTTATGGAACAGACCTTAATACATACAGGGAAAAAAAATATATGTTTTTATTTACCGTACTGATATGGTGGAGAGGCGTAGCCACCAGGGTATGCATAGTTCTGCAAAGCTGAAAGAAAAAATAAACAAAACTATTAATGATGATGTAAAACACTTACAAAACTGGGGTACAGCGGTTTCTCAGTATTAAAGAGGAACATTACTCCACCTGTAAAAAGAGAAAGGGCAGGCGGGACTTTAAAGGTACCAAAATGTAGAGTAAACAATCAATTTGAAAAAAATATCATTTTTATTTAAACAATTCTTTAAAATCGCAGTAAGCATTTACAAGAGTCACGTACTATTTCTTTGGACATGTACAACCACTTCTTACTCTACATGTTTCGCTCAGAGGAGCTTCTTCAGGAGTTTTTGGAAGTGTCGCATGAAGTATTTTATACTATAAAGAAAACAACAATTGTAAATGGGTATGCTTAAAAATTGCAATAACTATATATATAAATATAAGTGCCGGGGGGGGGGGGGTCCATTTGGTTACTAATTCCTTCTTCGATCTAATAAATTCAATTATAAACAGTAAAGAAATAATTAAATTAATCTTTAAATAACATCCAAACAGGAGACATTCATAATCAGTTACACAAGTACATATAATCACAGAAAGATAAATAAACTTCACAGAGCATTTTTATTAAACAAAGAAAAAGAAAAAAAAGAAACAACAAAGACAATAGATATGATACAAATCTTTTCTTTTTATAAAATAATAAATCACAGAAATAGGATAATGACTATTCATTGAAACATTTTATCTCGACTATCTTTCAAAGTCGCATCAAACAAGTAAAGCTGAAATACCATTATTGTGGCTAAGACCCATGCAGAAAAGTTTGAAATGGAGGGCAGGAAGGGGAGGAAAAAAAGGGGAAGAAGAGGGAGGGGAGGAAAGAGGGAAAAGAGGGGACAAAGGGAAGGGAGAAAGGGGGTTGGGAATTTATGGCGTGTTTTTGTTAGACAACAGGAGCTAGGGAGATCAGGGATTACAAAGCTGATTGATTATACTTTATAGAAAAGGCTTGAAATTAAAAGCATCATTTAATCCTGGTGGCTTCAGAGCTGATGTCCACTGAGCTTCTCGCTGAAGCAACAATTTATCATTGTCACCTCCTCTCTCGTTTTTGGGTAGATATTCCAATGCAAAAAAAAAAATCACATTTTAGCGATTTTTCTCTAAACCTCCTCTCTCGTTTTTTGAGAAGATATTCCAATGCAAAAAAAAAATCGCATTTTAGCGAGTTTTCTCTAAACAGTTTAACCCTATTAGGAGAACCCTGGTGTGTCTTTGGGTGTTGTGGGGCTAGACAAGGGGTGGAAATCCCTATTTCCAGTCCCTTTGCATTTTTTGGTCCATGGCAAAAGATCATCCCTCCCTGCTGGGACGGCAGACCACATTGGTTCTATTTTTGTTGAGAATTGAGGTAAATGTTTTTCCTTAATCACAATCATATACTCTATAGGATTATTCAACATTATTAAAACTACGCAAATATGGTTTTATATTTTTTCTCTTTGGTTACAATAAGGTCCTTCCAGTTCTTATAAACTTCGGCCTTTGTCTATGTATCTATTAAATAGTGTTTTATGACTACAAGCATCTGGTAGGCATTCCTCTTCAGTTTATCATTATTTTGTATACAATGTACTCTATAAAATGTATGATTTCTCTCTCTCTCTCTCTCTCTCTCTCTCTCTATATATATATATATGTATATATATATATCCTATTGACATGCCATGTGATTTTATCTATGGCAATTTTTAAGCATACCCATTTACCCATTGTTGTTTTCTTTATAGTATTGTTGTTTTTCACAGCCGCCCATTCAGTTCAGAGCATGGCTGGGGGGCGGTGAGTAGAGGTCAGCTGACTGGTGAGGAATGTAAAGTGGTAGGGGCTGAAGGAGACCCTATCTCCTGATTTCGGCATAGGTGTCACTGTTGCGAGACACCACAAAGTCGAAGACACAGTGAGTAACACTACCTGTGATTATTGTTGCCATTAAAAGTCCTCACTACAGTTCTCAGATCAGCAGATGACTTTGATCAAGAGCACCTAAGTTGGCTGATCAGAACTCTCCCCCAGCACTGCCACTGATCCCACCCCCCACCAGCACTGCCACTCATCCCATCCCCCCCCCCCACCAAGGAGTAAGAGAAGGAAATAAAAATTGAGAATACATGGAAGGGAGAGGAAAATAGGGGAGGAACAAAGAGAGAGAGAGAGAGAGAGAGAGAGAGAGAGAGAGAGAGAGAGAGAGAGAAAGAAAGAATAAGGAAAGAACAAAAAAGACAACGAGAGAGGGATGGGGGAAAAAAAAAGAAATTAGGATAGAGAGAGAGAAAAGGGAAAGAAAGGAGAACAAAAAGAAAGAGTTGTACATCCTAAGTGGAAGGGACTCAGGGAGCGCTAAATATCCGTGGGTTAGGGACGCAAATTACTTGCCTTGCCTTGGGTGTTGACAACCCACGCTACGAAATTAATTTTACTGTTAGGGGTCCCCACAACTTGAGACATTTTATCAAGGGGTCATGGCGCTAGTACGGTTGAGAACCACTGATGTAGAGTAAGAAGTGGTTGTACATGTCCAAAGAAATATTACGCGACTCTTGCAAATGCAAATGCTTACTGCGATTTTAAAGAACTGTTTAAATAAAAATTATATTTTTTCAAATTGATTGTTTACTCTACATTTTGGTACCTCCTGCCCTTTCTCTTTGTACTTATATGAATGGGATGTAGTACTGAATTTTGATTCCTTGTCACCCAGTTCTCAAATAGATATTACTCCCCCTGTGTTATTTTGTTTATTCTGAATTCACATACTCACCCACCCAGTAAATTCAGCGTTGTCCTGCTGTGATCTGCCACTTAGCTGTCATATACTGGGTCCCGTGCTGCCAAATTTTTCTTTGATGTCATGAGGGAGCCAGCTGACCCTTATGGGTTCAGGAAGCCGGCCTCTGATGACACACTTCAAATCCATCCTACTCCAGCTAACGAATGTAAAAGCCAATGCCTCCTGGGATTTGTGACGTGTATATCCCAGGAGGCTTCGGGAGCCGGACCTAGACAGAAATGTAGGGAAGGGGCAGGATATATCAAAAACAAATAAATAACCCTCTCCAAAAAAAAAAAATACCGTAGTTATATTACCCTGCGGAAGGGAAGGGGAATGCTAGTGGGGAATGTTTTTGATGAGTGAAGGTCCACTTTAATGTCTGGACAGCTCGGTTTAGTATTTAGACAACACTTTAATGAGTGAAGGTCCACTTTAATGTCTGGACAGCTCGGTTTAGTATTTAGACAACAAATCTGCTGTTTACATGATTGCAGCTGAATGCAAGCTGAATGCAAAAGGCGGGACCTAGGGCATTCCCTATGTTACAAGCTACACAATTCAGTGTATACTGTTGGCCATCACTACATTTGCCAGAAAACTTTGATTACTTGATGCTGGTCACATTGAAGATAAAGAGCATAATTTTTTTCTTGAAAATTATAACTTTGAGAAATCAGTTTTTTCATCTGATATGTGCTGCTTTAGCTAATGATGGGGTGATCTTACTGTGATCCCCACCAAGTTTTAGCTGATGTCGGTTGAATATTCAGACAATAGGTGATCAAACATCACTTCCTATCCAACAGCTGTCTTCCATAATTTTTACAGTGTGGTTAAACACCACTATGAACACTATCTTCTCCTCTTGTCTTCAAATGTTATTAATATATCACAACTGACTTTTCAGCACCATTTCACTATGTAGAGTCTGGTCATTATGGCAACAACAAAATGCTTAGATTTTGATTTAAATATCTTGCATTTCATGTAGGCCTTCCACAAGAAAAGATTAGCAACGTTTATGCTGCAACTATAGACAAGCTGAAGTGTATTGCCTGAAACAAAAATGAGCACCACACCATACTCTAACCTGACTGTTATAAATTACTTTTACCCATTTTTGAAAGAATTTATTTGTAAATTATCGTGGAAAATAAGTATTTGGTCACCTACAAACAAGCAAGATTTCTGGCTCTCACAGACCTATATCTTCTTCTTTAAGAGGCTCCTCTGTCCTCCACTCATTACCTGTATTAATGGCACCTGTTTGAACTTGTTATCAGTATAAAAGACACCTGTCCACAACCTGAAACAGTCACACTCCAAACTCCACTATGGTGAAGACCAAAGAGCTGTCGAAGGACACCAGAAACAAAATTGTAGACCTGCACCAGGCTGGGAACACTGAATCTGCAATAGGCAAGCAGCTTGGTGTGAAGAAATCAACTGTGGTAGCAATAATTAGAAAATGGAAGACATACAAGAGCACTGATAATCTCCCTCGATCTGGGGCTCCATGCAAGATCTCACCCTGTGGGGTCAAGATGATCACAAGAACGGTGAGCAAAAATCCCAGAACCACACGGGGGGACCCAGTGAATGACCTGCAGAGAGCTGGGACCAACCTAACAAAGGCTACCAACAATAACACACTACGCCGCCAGGGACTTAGATCCTGCAGTGCCAGACGTGTCCCCCTGCTTAAGCCAGTACATGTCCGGGCCTGTCTGAGGTTTGCTAGAGAGCATTTGGATGATCCAGAAGAGGATTGGGAGAATGTCATATGGTCAGATGAAACCAAAGTAGAACTGTTTGGTAGAAACACAACTCGTCGTGTTTGGAGGAGAGAGAATGCTGAGTGCAACCAAAGAACACCATACCTACTGTGAAGCATGGGGGTGGCAACATCATGCTTTGGGGCTGTTTCTCTGCAAAGGGAACAGAACGACTGATCCGTGTACATGAAGGAATAAATGGGGCCATGTATCGTGAGATTTTGAGTGCAAACCTCCTCCCATCAGCAAGGGCATTGAAGATAAAACGTGGCTTGGTATTTCAGCATGGCGATGATCCCAAACACACCACCCGGGCAACGAAGGAGTGGCTTCATAAGAAGCATTTCAAGGTCCTGGAGTGGCCTAGCCAGTCTTCAGATCTCAACCCCATAGAAAACCTTTGGTGGGAGTTGAAAGTCCGTGTTGCCCAGAGACAGCCCCAAAACATCACTGCTCTAGAGGAGATCTGCATGGAGGAATGGCCCAACATACCAGCAACAGTGTGTGACAACCTTGTGAAGACTTACAGAAAACGTTTGACCTCTGTCATTGCCAACAAAGGATATATAACAAAGTATTGAGATGAACTTTTGGTATTGACAAAATACTTATTTTTCCACCATAATTTGCAAATAAATTCTTTCAAAAATCAGACAATGTGATTGTCTGGATTTGCACATTCTGTCTCTCATAGTTGAGGAATACCCATGATGACAATTACAGGCCTCTCTCACCTTTTTAAGTGGGAGAACTTGCACAATTGGTGGCTGACCAAATACTTTTTTGCACCACTGTGTGTGTGTATATATATATATATATATATATACCATACCAGTACCCGGGTGACACCCTGGGCCAGCCACCGGATTGACTCTGCCTCTCACAGCAGAGCGAAGCAGGAGACAGAAAACACTGTCTCCTGTACAGTATGGGAGAGAGATAGTGACAGAGGAGCAGTGCTGAATAGAGGACCAAAACGGAACTGCCGGAGTTAAGTTTTCTAAGTTAATCAGCAGGTGATTGGTTGCTAGGTGGTCTTAGCAACAAATCATTAGCTTGTTAATATAAAAAATTAAGTTCCCGCCCCCTGTTCAGCGCTGCTGTGCCTCCTCCTCTGCATGAATAAGGTAGGCAGGGGTAGAGCTGAGGGAGCTGTGTAACATGCAGGGGTCCAGAGCTGGGGGGCTGTGTAACATGTAAGGGTCCAGAGCTGTGGAGGCTGTGTAACATGCAGGGGTCCAGAGCTGGGGGGCTGTGTAACATGCAGGTGTCCAGAGCTGGGGGGCTGTGTAACATGCAGGGGTCCAGAGCTGGGGGGCGTGTCACATGCATGGGTCCAGAGCTCTGGGGGGCTGTGTAATGTGCAGGGGTCCAGAGCTCTGGGGGGCTGTGTAATGTGCAGGGGTCCAGAGCTCTGGGTGGGGGCTGTGTAACATACAGGGGTCCAGCGCTGCAGGGGGGGCTGCGCAATGTGCAGGGTCCAGAGCTGTGGGGGGCTGTGTAACAGGCAGGGGCCCAGAGCAGCAGGGGGGCTGTGTAATGTGCAGGGGTCCAGACCTGGGGGGCTGTGTAATGCGCACAGAGCTGGGGGGGCTGTGTAACATGCAGGGGTCCAGAGTTGCGGGGGGGGGGAAGGTCTGTGTAACCATAGCTCCCAACTGTCCCTGATTTCGAGGGACTGTCCCTGATTTGGAGCAATGTCCCTCTGTCCCTTGTTCCCCATCATTTGTCCCTCATTTTGGTATACATAGTTGTATATAAAATGCACTTTTTAATCTTTCAAAAAATGTTTTCCAGTGCTAAACCTTTCATCCAAATTCTAAATGGTTGCATTTGTAAATTCTAAAAGCCAATATAAAGGAATAGTAGTGGTAAAAAAAAGCCCTTGTAAAGAGGTCCAGAGGTGCGGGGGCTGTGTAATGTAAAGTAGGCCAGAGGTGCGGAGGTGCGGGGGCTGTGTAATGTGCAGGGGGTTGTGTAATGTAAAGCTTTGTATTAGTAAAGTGAGGTAAACCTGTACTATTATTACTATGTTAGGATTACCATTATCTTAATTTATTAGCAGGTGAATGCGGCCCTCCATGCATTCACATATATTGAATCCAGCCCTTACGTGGAAAAAAGGTTGCTGACCCCTGGTCTAGTCCATCCAAATTTGCTAGTCTAACACTACCCTCTCCCCAGACTGACAGTACTGCTGTACAAAGGTGTCTACTTTACTACTTGAAATAAAGGAAAAAAGCCTAATAAAAGAAAACAAATGCAGCCACCATATCTAAGGATTGATAAGTTGCAATAAATTACATTTTTATTTTTTGGTTTAACCCCACTTTGAGCCTAATATGCTGCTTTTTAAAGATTTTAGCAATATGTTATCCATTTTTATAATTGACACATGTTATCAAGAAGTACGGTAATATTTAAATTCTTACATTGATGGGGTGAATTGTGGTCTTGAGCTGTAGAATATAAATCACAAATACAATTAAAACAAAACATCTCACAACAAATAGATTTTAAATAATTTTAACAATGAAAAATAATGAATATTACTAAATAAATCATATTCAGTTGACAGTGGGCTAAACAGACCCCTGATGCCTCACTATTGATACAGAGAAAGGGACTGAGGACATAGATTCCTCCATCCATTTCTCTGCAGCCTTAGTAAATGAACATGCACTGTACAGAGGCTCCTGTTCATTCACAAACTGAAGCATAGTAAACACAGTTTACACAGTCTACTATGCTTCAGTCATGAATGAACACAGTAAGTGATTGGTACTGATCACTCATTGTGTTCATTCACAAAAGAAAGGGGCCACTAATGACATATTTACTGGCCCCTTTTCCTACTCTCCATCCTGAAAGCAGGAGGCAGAAAATGAGAGGAGTGAAGCCGGCAGCGCAGCGGGGATGGGGGGGGGGGGGGGACAGGTGGAATTTAATCCTGAACAGGGAGGGTAATCAGTGAGGCAGTGGGGGGCAATTACAGGTACCGTTGTCCTGTGTGTCTCTCCCTGCAGCAGCTGAAAGCGGGCGTGAGGGAGGAGAACCTGGCTTTTAGCTGCTGCAGGGCGATACACAAAGTGGATCGTTTCCTGCAATTGCCCCACCTTACCAATTATCCCCTCTCCTGCTCACATCTGATGCCCCTACTGCCCAGGCTCCCCTGCTAGCCCAGGCCTGCTGCACGACCTCCCGCCCCTTATTGGTGGCCCTGCTGAGATCATTTAGAATTTATTGTAAGGTACATTTGACCTGCAGACCTGTTCATATCTATGGTTAGCTGCCTAAAAACCCCGCTCGGGGGACCTTTTTCCATTTATTTGACCTGCAGTTATCTTCTTGCTGATCTACTTTTGAAGGGAAGATAAAAAGGTCTAAAGTGAACAATAGTCTATTGACATTGGCCTTTTACATGGCAAAAGCAAATATACGATCCTTCCCAATGATTCTACCCCACACTTCCCTCCTGCATTAATACCTTAGCCCCAGTGCCTTGGATTAGCATAAACAAGAGATACCTGTCCAGTCTTCCAATCCTTTAATAAATCAGCTTTCTGCCTTTTTGCTTCCTGTCCCTCTGATCAACATATCCTAAAAATCATTGTGAATGCAATACGGTTTAAAATAAATGAAATACTTACATTCACCTTGTGAATGAGAACAGGTGGAAAGATAGAGAAAAAGAAAATATCACAAAATGAAAAAAAGAAAACAAATCAGTAAATGAGGATTCTACAAATTCATATTTTAATCTGTAATTGCGTCAACTAAAAGAAGAAGGCAAAATAATATAAGACAGTTCTTTGCATGGTTCACTAAGGAGAGATTTTCCTTTGCTTTCTGCTGTGTCACAGGGACAGAGTGAGTAAAGTCTAATAAAACACTTTTTACGATTTGAGTGGTGAAAAGGTTAGTATCTGTCAGGTTTTTATAACCCCAATATTTTCTTAGTTTCTGCTGTGTCACTGGAACAGGAAATGGGTAAAATGCTCCCATCGATATACATTTATATATGTATGAGTTTGTGCAATGATTTATTCCTTTGTAAATCATCCATCAAGTTAAAATCCAAATCTAGTCGATAGAATCTGTCAGTTTCATATTGCTCTCTGTGACCTTATTAGGGATTTCATCATCAGGACAAAATAGTGCAGCACAGACAGCAATACAAGCATTGTTGGAAATTGTAGCCCCTCCTCATACTATTAAAAAATGTGGCTTATTCTTTTTCATGTCCCAGCTGACATGTCGTAAGGATCAGAAAAAAAACCCCCAACAAAGTCAGTGATAAAAAACACATTCATTGAACATCAAATAATGCCTTTGGCAGCTTCTTTAGACTTATGGCATGTGCAAGTTCTACAATAAAAACATAAATGTTACCAATATGTAGAATAAAAAAACAAATAAAAATACATAAATCAAATAGTCAAAGAGATAGTAGGCAATAATAGGGATGTTAATAGTAATGAAAAGAATGATATAAGTAAAAACAGTATAAAAATATATACAATTATAGACATTGTACAGGACATCAGGATTGAGTGCTGAATGGCAGGTATATTCCCCCACTATTTGGGTTGTGGTCCCTTTAAGGGGGATGATTAGAACATCATGTTGAGTACTCAGGAGTTCCCACCCATGCAGGGGAAGGGCTTCTGGGCTAGCCTGGCTGGAGAGGAGATGACTGGTTTTCAGTGCTCTCTGGATTGCTAAGACCTTAGAGAAGAAAATTGATTTGGGTCCATTTGTTTTTATTCTAGTGAGCGTTGCATGAATGTTCTAATAACATTCTTTTTGTATTGGTGTTGAGAGACTATTTGTATAATTTGTATGTGCATGGCCCAACAATGTAATTTGATAATGGGGAAATTAATTCAACTTAAAGTGGAGGTAAACTCCACTTTTGAACTTGTACCTACAGATAAACCTATACTAAGGCTTACCTGTAGGTACAGTGAATATCTCCTAAAAAACTTGCACAGGAGATATTCACAAGCGATGCAAAGCGTGACGTCACTGGCACGTGTGCTCTGAAGGGACAGCCATTCATACAGCCAGAGCCTGCAAACCCAGAAGGAAGACCGTGTGAAGATAGCAGCGCTGCACAGGTAAGTCTGTTGCAGGTATGCGCTGCACAGGTAAGTCTGTCATAGTGTGCTAGTATGCAGTGAATACTAGTACATTATGACTTAAACTAGGAGGAAAAAATTGCGGTGCGCAAAACGCGTTGCAGTGGAAAATGGGTGTGGTTTCAATTATATGCTAAAAAACGTCCGTGGCTTAAAGGGCGTGGTTAAATAGAGTCTTAGTTGACTTACATAGTGGAGAATGTAGAAAGAAAAAAAGAAAAAGAAAGGAGGGACGGAGGGAGAAAGAAAGAAAGGAGGGACGGAGGGAGAAAGAAAGAAAGGAGGGACGGAGGGAGAAAGGAGGGACGGAGGGAGAAAGGAGGGACGGAGGGAGAAAGGAGGGACGGAGGGAGAAAGAAAGAAAGAAAGAAAGAAAGAAAGAAAGAAAGAAAGAAAGAAAGAAAGAGGGACGGAGGGAGAAAGAAAGAAAGAGAGAAAGAAAGAGGGACAGAGGGTGAGAGAAAGGAAAGAAAGAAAGAGGGACAGAGGGGGAGAGAAAAAAAAAAGAAATAAAGAAAGAGGGATGGAGGGAGAGAGAAAGAGAGATGGAGAGATGCAGAGAGAAAGAAAGAGGGAGGAAGCAAAGAAAGAAAAAGAAAGAAAGAGAACATGGAGGGACAGAGAGGGAGGGAGAAAGAAAGAGAGAGGGAAAGAAAAAAAGAGAAAGAAAGAGGGAAGGAGAGAGAGAGAGAGAGAGAGAGAGAGAGAGAGAGAGAGAGAGAGAGAGAGAAGTTAAGAAAGAGGAATGGAGAGAGAGAGAGAAGAAAGGAAAGAAAGATGGAGGGAGAGAGAAACGGGAATGGAGAGAGAAAGAAAGAGGGATTGAGAAAGAAAGAGGGCTGGAGGGAGGACGAGAGAAAGAAAAAGGGTTGGAGTTAGGCAGAGGGAAAGAAAGAGGGATGAAGATGGACAGAGGGAGAGAGAGAGAAAGAAAGAGAAGGAAAAAAAAAAAAAAAACGGGTGGGAAAGAGAGAGAAAAGGAGAAAGAAAGAGGGATGGAGGGAGAGAGAAAGAAAGAGGAATGGAGGGAAGGAGAGAGAAAAAAAGAGGGATGGAGGGAGAGTGAAAGAATCAAAGAGGGAGGGAGAGAAAAAGAAAGAAAGAAAGCGGGATGGAGGGAGGGAGAGAGAGAAAAAGGGAGAGAGAGAGAGAGAAAGAAAGAGGGAGAGGAGGGAGGAAGGAAGAGAGAGACACCCGACTCCTGCCTACTATATACAGGTTCCATGTCCTTTGTTCAACCTGAATTTAAACACACATCTGTTCTGTTGTTTCTCTCCTCATTTAGTAGCACGGCTAAACAGGACCTGGTGCAAACCCATTCACGACCCATTTTCAATGCCCTGGCTGAGGGAAGGAGGTTCTCACCCAAGATTTGACGGTACATGGCCCTGTCCATCGTCCCTTTCATGCAGTAAAGTTGTCCTGTCCCCTTAGCAGAAAAACACCACCAAAGCACAATGTTTCCACCTCCATGTTTGACGGTGGGGTTGGTGTTCTTGGGGTCATAGGCAGCATTCCTCCTCCTCCAAATACAGCGAGTTGAGTTGATGCCAAAGAGCTCGATTTTGGTCTCATCTGACCACAACACTTTCACCCAGTTCTCCTCTTAATCATTCAGATGTTCATTAGCTAAACTTCAGACAGGCCTGTACATGTGCTTTCTTGAGCAGGGGGATCTTGTGTGTGCTGCAGGATTTCAGTCCTTCATGGAGTAGTGTGTTACCAATTGTTTTCTTGGTGACTATGGTCCCAGCTGCCTTGAGATCACTGACAAGATTCTCTCGTGTAGTTCTGGGCTGATTCCTCACCATTCTCATGATCACTGAAACCCCACAAGGTGAGATCTTGCATGGAGCCCCAGACCAAGGGAAATTGACAGTTAATTTATGTTTCTTCCATTTGTGAATAATCGCACTAACTATTGTCACCCTCTCACCAAGCTGCTTGGCGATGGTCTTGTAGCCCATTCCAGCCTTGTGTAGGTCTACAATCTTTTCCCTGACATCCTTGGACAGCTCTTTGGTCTTGGCCATGGTGGAGAGATTGGAATCTGATTGATTTCTTCTGTGGACAGGTGTCTTTTATACAGGTAACAAGCTGAGATTAGGTTCACTCCCTTTAAGGGAGTTCTGTTCCCCTAGTCCCTCATGACGAACAGCGGCAGTGAACCAATCAGGGTAGGCTGGAGTAGAATTATGGGACATGGGAGCACTGCTCAATAGAAGTAACGGGGGCTTGGACTACAGACCATGTATGAGAAGGAAGAGAACTGAAGACTTCCAGAGCAGTTCACCGGAGGTCTGGGGAGAGCAGTGTGGGATGAAACAGCGCAAGGACCAGCTGTAGCACTTTGTATCTATATCTAAGGACCAGGGGTTGTACCAAGCTGTGACCTGTGTTAAGGGACTGAGCCACTGCAAGGACACTGTCTTTGCTTTGCTGAGGACCAGAGTCATCCCAGGCAACCCAGAGGTGAGTGGACATCTAACCAGAGGGACCACTGCTGCTGGGTCTGGTGAGAGGGCCTTGCGGTCATAACCTGTTGCTACTAGAGAGACTGAGCCATTTAGGAACTGACTGCACAGGTACCTAGTAGCCACATTGCTGCCTGCAGGTTTGACTGGACCTGTTCTCATGTGCACCAGTGGTACAACTGGGCCCCAATGCTAGCCAGCTGAAGAGTTAGGACTAAAGACTGCTGCTTTACAGTTGCTACAGAGAGGCCTTTGCCCATTGCTTAGTTTAAGAGGTACCTTTCAAGGGACACTGCAACAGACTCTGGCCATTCTCTAATGCCGCGTACACATGGTCGGATTTTCCGACAGGAAATGTTGGATGTGAGCTTGTTGTCGGAAAGTCCGACCGTGTGTATGCTCCATCGAACATTTGCTGTCGGACTTTCCGCCAACAAATGTTTGCTAGCAGGTTTTCAAATTTTCTGGAAACAAAACTTTGTTTTCGTAAAGTCCGATCGTGTGTACACAAATCCGACGCACAAAAGTTCATGCATGCTCGGAATCAAGCAGAAGGAGCCGCACTGGCTATTGAACTTCCTTCTTCTCGGCTCATCGTACGTCTTGTACGTCACCACGTTCCCACATTCGTAATTGTTGGCCAACATTTGTGTGACCGTGTGTATGCAAGACAAGTTTGAGCCAACATCCTTCAAACAAAAATCAACGGTTTTATTGGCGGAAAGTCCGATCGCGTGTACGGGGCATTGGAGTGCACTCTAAATCAGTTATAGTAATCTTATCTATACTGCAGCTAATGTTTATATGCATTGCTTATTGCTGATTTCAGTCTAGTGGTACAGAACTCCATTCTAAATGACTGTGGCATAGCGATTACATTGTCTAGCAAACTGTGTCTGTATCTACCTACTGTATGCTCATTTGTGCTCATACCATCATTTACTTAAATCCATGCATTTGGGGGGATTTACTAAAACTGGAGCAGCTCTCCCGAGAAACGAATCAGCTGTCAGGTTTTATTGTCTTAATTGAACAAGCAGACGTTAGAAGCTGACTGGCTAGTGGTACCATGCACAGCTGCACCAGACTCTGAGTGCTCCAGTTTTAGTAAATCTCTCCTATGGGTCTTTTGTCTATTTTCTGGTATTACAAACCACTTCCAGAATAGGCCTTTTCTGGCACTTTTTGTTTACATGTAACAATCAGTATTTTTTGCTAGAAAATTACTTAGAACCCCCAAACATTATATATTTTTTAAAGCAGTGGCCCTAGAGAATAAATTGGTGGGTTTTGCAATTTTTTTATGTCACACAGTATTTGCGCAGCAGTTTTTCAAACACATTTTTTGTAAAAAAATACACTTTTTTGAATCTTAATGCAAAAAAACACAATACATAACCCAATTTTTGTAAGTTATAAAAGGTGGTGTTATGCCAAGTAAATAGATACTAAACATGCCATGTCAAATTGCGCACACCTGTGCAACAGCGACAAACAATGTAAATCTTACTATCCACAGGTGACACGTTAAAAGCCTTTACAGGTTACCATTTTACATTTACAGGGGAGTTCTGAAGCTATAATTACTGCCCATGATCTGACGTTCGCGGGGTTACCTCATATGTTTGGGACAATCCCTGTTTGTGTGCCTGCAGGACCTACGCATGCATTCACCTTTGAGTGAGAGCACAAAGGGATGGGGCACTTCACTTTTTTTTTTTTTTATGAATTATTAATTAATTAAAATTTTGTTTTTACACTGTTGCTTAAAAAAAAATGTATACCACTTTTACTTCTGACACAAGGAATGTAAAAAAATGGGTTTCTTTCTCCAAGATTTCCTCTTCCAGGTGAGCGGGTGTGTAGGGGTATAGGTACTTTTATTCCTCTGCTACCTTCTTGATTATAATCCTCTGTATCTTGGACAGCCAAAGCAGGGTCTTAAGGTCTCCATATCCGGGTAGGACCTGGGCGTCTGGAGCACGCTGAACCGAGCACCCAGCAACGACATCTGGCTTATGATCAGGCTTAGTTACAAGCATGGGTGTAATAGGGTGAACTTTGGGAACCCATTGAGCCCGACGATCTAACTCAAAAGATCTGGTGATACTGATCAGCGGAGCTGCATTGGCAGACAGCTTAATTTTCACATTAGCAGCAGTAGTAGGAGAGAACTTCACCTTCCTGCACATTACTCATTGGCTCCTCATCACTGGCGTTCCACTTCTCGGTACAGGACAAAGTGCCCGAAAACAGTTCCGATAGCCCATTAGACAGAACGTTCTAAACAGTTATGGTAGAACGCTCTTCGGCCGAGATATAATTGTGCTTGCCTTAACTGGCACAACTGTATTATCTTTTTTAACGGCCACAGGCATTACCTCCCCTACAAGCACACTGCTTGCATTCCTCACTGGCTTACCTGACTTCGGCACTCTTTTCCCCAGTGGTTTGGATATTAGGGTGAGCAGTTGGGCCCGACCGCGGCCTAGAGGAGCGACTGGTGCGCTGGGTCCTAGGGTAGTCATTGAAGCAGGGATAGGACTCTGGAGATGGCTGGTGGGCTCTGGATATCATTCCCAGCCGGGATAGCGACATTCTTGTCCTAATCGACTTGTAGTGTCTACTGAGGTTGAGTTGGGGAAACAACTTCGAACAGGTGCTCTCCGCAACCTCCGCAGACGACCCAAGGCCTCAAATGCGTGGTCAGACCGAAACATCTCTCACAGATCAGTCCCAAGGCCTCATAGCCTCCAGCCGTATACAGGGCAAGCTTACCCTTCGGTGTATAACGCACTCCAGTGTCAGTCAGGACAGGTTTTGCCACCTGGAGCGTACTTTTTCCAATCTGCCATCTCGCTTATGAACCACGCCTTCTTTCTCTCCAACCCACAATCAAACACACGTGGCAGCAGTTCCTTATCCTTCTCTGAAGAGTGGGAACTCCTCCCCCTGCCAACAGATTGGTGCAGACACTCTGGAAACTTTCGCGCCCGCCTCCTTCATGCTGCGGCGCACCAAGACTGTAATGGAGTCCATTTTGGAGTCTGTCTTAACCCTCACAGCGCTGGTAGCAAGTGTCAAAAGACCAGGCTGATTCTCTCCTATGAGCAATGAGACTTGTTGGTTCTTTCCCATGTTGTTAGAATGCATGACAACACAGTCTATTAGAAGTATAGATGTTACTTGCCGCCTTCTCACAGAGCCAGACGAAATCCCGATGAAGCTGAAGCCAGTTGCTATGGGCAACTGCTGCGAGGATAACGCCTTTGCCCCACGTTGTGTGCCAAATGTAGCAAGGTCCCAGACCTCCTTCGGTCTAATGAGAACCTCCAGGGCCATAGATAGCTGACATTCTCCTGTATATGGTGGGTTGTGAGGCATGGTGGGTGTAATGCCAGTTAGATTCATTGGGCGCCAGACACTTCTTGAATGCAAAGAGATTTTTTTTTCTCTTGAACAGAACTTTGGGAGAGAGGGTTAGGGCCAGAACACCCTTAGGCAGTTGCAATGTTAATTGACAGACTCCAAGACTTCTACAGGAAGACAGCCATGTAGGAATGCTGTCTCCTGTGGCAACAGTCTTTAACAGTTTCTAACACAAAGTGTAACAGTTCCATCACTTCCACTACAATCACTTATTGTAGTTCTTCAACCCACTGAGCTACCAGTCTCTCTCTCACTAAACTAGACAATTCTCTGCCACTGAATCCCTTGAGCTCTTCCAATCTTCACAGTAGTATCTTCCTCAAGCGTCACACCCACCTCTCTGCTGGGTCCCTATCTTGGCATTTCAGATATTTATCAAGCTTCACCCCACTGGCCTGCTCGGTCCCTGGCTTGACACCTGCTGAAGTTTCCCGATTCTTCACTGTCCCTGGTTGGTGAGAATTCTGCTCAGTTACTTGCTTCAGCTACTCACTGTGGTCTCTGGTAAATCGTCCCTTAGTGACAACAGCTTTCCCCCACTTAACTGTCACTTCTGGTTGGACTGCAAGCCCAATCCCAACTCTGCGCTGCTCTCTTGCTTCTGGATAAGCCCTCAGACAGCCTTTTCCCAGTAGGCCAGGGCATTTAAGAAAACCTCTGCCCATTGGCTGAGATACCCCATATACCCATAATCTGACCTTGCAGTGCCCTTGTCTTATCCAATGCCACCAATCGCCCGGCCACCTAGCGGCAAAATAGAGAAGTGCAGCAATTACAGACTTATGCCCCGTACACACGGTCGGAATTTCCAACAAATGTTCGATGTGAGCTTGTTGTCGGAAATTCAGACCATGTGTAGGCTCTATCGATGTCTGGGCTGGGCTCAGCCCTTCCTTCCTCGAGCTGGCCGCTCAGCTGTCAGGTAATTGCCAGCTCCTTTCTCTCCACAATGACTCAGCTGTTGATGACCTGCTGTTCAGTCCTGGCTACTTAAAGCCATCCAGTTCACTTCAGCTCTGCCTTCGCCTTTGGTCACATCTCAGAGACTTTCTCCTGCGTTCCTGTTAAAGACTTGCTCGGCTGACGTCTCTTCTGACTCCTGATCCTGCTTGCTGTACTACTACGTTGATCTCTGGCTCTCTGACATTGGCATTGGCTGACTACCCAATCTGGTTACTGAACTCTGGCTATGTATTAACTACGCTTACTCTGTTTACCTTTTTATTATTATTAAACAAGAGTGATTAACTGTACTTCTGTCTCGGTCTGATTCATGGTTTCTGACAGTAGGCGAAGGTCATGAATTCAGAAGATGCAGTCAGTCCACTTGTTGTTTTTTCCAGATTGGATGACCAGGATCACCGCATGGATCAGTTTGCCTTGGCGTTACAAATGCTCCTGAGTCACATGGCTCACCTGGAATCTCCCACTGTGGCCACCCCGGTACAATTTGTGTTGCAGGCTGTACCTGCTACTGCTCCAGTCTCTGTGCAGGCACCCGCCTCGAGTATTACCTCAATAAGAGGCATGTCTGGTTCCGCTCCGCTTCCCCAGCTTCCCCTTGAATTCAGCTTCCTGTTTGTCCCCGTTTATGGCGAACTATGGTTTCCAACCTTCTGTGTTGCCTGCCTCGTTTATTCTGCAGAGTATTCCTGCATTAGAGGAGCATCTCCGTGGCATTCGTTCCACTTGGGCACAAGTCCAGGAGGTTTTGCGACATGCTAACGATAGGTACAGACTCCATGCTGACCGCAAACGCCTGCCTGCACCTTCCTACCAGGTTGTGGACAGAGTCTGGCTGTCGTCTTGCAACCTCCGACTTCATGTTCCTTCTTTGAAGTTCGCACCTCGGTTTATTGGGCCTTTCCGTATCCTTTGCAGGATTAACCCAGTGGCTTACGCGTTGGACCTTCCTCCTAGTATGCGCATATTTAATGTGTTTCATGTCTCCTTATTGAAACCTTTGGTCTGCAACCACTTTACCACCTCGGTGCCATGTCCTCACCCTGTACAGGTTGAGAACCATGAGGAGTATGAAGTATAATCCATTGTTGACTTCCGTAGGTTCCGTGGGCAAATACAGTACCTGGTGCATTGGAAGGGGTACGGTACGAAGGAACGATCTTGGGTCTCATCCTTGGACGTACATGCCCCTGTCCTCCTCCGTAATTTCCATAGACGTTTTCCCCTCAAGCCCGATGGTCCTCCGAGGGGGAGGGGTCATTGAGGAGGGGGTACTGTCAGGGCTTGGCTCAGCCCTTCCTTCTCTCAGCTGTCGGCTATTTGCCAGCTCCTTTCTCTCCACAGTGACTCAGCTGTTGATGATCTGCTCATCAGTCCTGGCTACTTAAAGCCGTCCAGCTCACTTCATCTCTGCCTTCGCCTTTGGTCACATCTCAGAGACTTTCTCCTGCGTTCCTGTTGAAGACTTGCTTGGCTGACATCCCTTCTGGCTCCTGATCCTGCTTGCTGTACTACTACGTTGATCTCTGGCTCTCTGACATTGGCATTGGCTGACTACCCAATCTGGTTACTGAACTCTGGCTATGTATTGACTTCGCTTACTCTGTTTACCTTTTTATTATTAATAAACAAGTGTGATTTACTGTACTTCTGTCTCAGTCTGATTCATGATTTCTAATGATCGGACATTTTCTACAAACAAAATTTGAGATCTGGATCTCAAATTTTCCGACAACAAAATTGTCAGAAATTCCGATCGTGTGTACACAATTCCGACGCACAAAATTCCACGCATGCTTGGAATCAAGCAGAAGAGCCACACTGGCTATTGAACTTCATTTTTCTCGGCTCGTCGTATGTGTTGTACATCACCGCCCTCTTGACCTTCGGAATTTCCGACAACATTTGTGTGACCTTGTGTATGAAAGACAAGTTTGAGCCAACATCCATTGGAAAAAAAACAGGAATTTTGTTGTCGGAATGTGCGATCGCGTGTACACGGCATTAGAGTGAAATCAATTGATCCTCAACAATTAGCCAAGGTAGCTATACCTGGCAGGTAAATTTAGGAGCAACCCTGCCTAAACACCAGCGTGCTACATTCTGTATCCATGAGCGTTTGCTGAACTTTTTTTGGGGGGGGGGCATCATTTTAAGGTTGGAGGCTGCGGAGTGCGGACATGGTACAAGAGGTGGTTGGAGGCTGCGGACATGATACAGAAGGTGGTTGGAGACTACAGACATGATACAGCAGGTGGTTGGAAGCTGCAGAGTGCGGACATTGGACGCAAGGTGGTCAGAGGCTGCAGACAGGATACAGGAGGTGGTTGGAGGCTGCAGACATGATACAGGAGGTGGTTGGAGGCTGTGTGGTGCAGACATGGTACGAGAGATGGTTGGAGGCTGCGGACATGATACAGGAGGTGGTTGGAGGATGAGGACATCACATACTATAGATATAGCAGCCATGGATGGATGGTGCAGGGGTCCGGTCTCTAGGATTCAGTGTGGTTGTGCTCACAGTGGAGTGGTGGGAGTCTCCCTCCAGCAGCCATGGATCCATGGCTGCTGGAGAGAGTCTCCCACCATTCCACTGTGAGCACAGCCACACTGAGTTGTGGAGACCGGACCCCTGCACCATCTATCATGGATGGTGCAGGGGTCTGGTCTCCATGTGATCATGCTTACAGTGGCATTGTGGTGGTGGGAGTCCCCACAGGCTCCAGCCGGGGTCCGGTCTCTGGTTTGGGAGGCATGTCCGCTGATATGCTGCTGACTCAGCGGCAGTGGAGTGCTAACTGTTGTCCATTCAAAAATGGTGCCAGATGGCGCCATAACATCATTAACTCTCCACACATGTGCCCGCTTGGCCGAAAGTGGGCAAGCTTGCCCAAGCCCTGCAGCCATATTATTCATGGGCATCCGCCGTCCGCAATGGGCATTTACGGGCAGCTCAAAAACGGATTGAATTTTACGGGCTGCCCGTAACTTTATGGGCATTTGGCAACACTTTGCGGACACCTTGCTCCTGGAGGGGGGGCCTTGCAGACGCCCATGACTGCATCAATGCTAAACATATGTATATTTTAGTTATTCAGTTTTGCTTTGTTGTTATGTACTGTATTACAGCTTGTTTTAGCTTTAGCATGTAATGAAGAGCTATGTATAATAATAGGGCAAAATACTCTCCCTGCATGCTACAACTTCTATAGAACTTTTTATATTCACTACATGTATTAATTATTTCCCTGGGATATACTGTTCATTTATCACTCTCTATGTCACAATATGTTGCCTATCCCATTGCCTTGACACCATCTACTGCTCTACTGACACCATCCACTTGCCTACTGCAGGGACGTACCTAGAGCATTTGGAACCCCGGGCAGATCCTATATCTGGCACCCCCCCAACTTTAAAATGTAAAAACACCCAAAAAAATGTGTAATGTTTTCAAGAAAATTGACATTGTCAGAGACTGTGGACATAATACATAATAATAACACATAATACAGGAAATTATCAGAGTGTGTGGACATGATACAGGAGATGATCAGAGACTGAGGACATGATACAGGAAATAATCATAGACTGTGTAGACTGTGAATAGAAGGTCAGAGATTGCTGTTCCAGGCTACCTCTCACAAAAGATCTCTCTAATCTTACGCTGGATTATAAGGTATAAAGTCACAGGGAAGAGAACACCTGTAGATCATATCTGATTTAGAAGTTTTTTTGTGTACATAGATGTAGCAATATGGACTACAATTGCAACAAACATGGCTATTCCCCTGCATGGCTATACACCCAAGGATCTTTGCTACCATCAGGGAGATTGCTGGGAAGGGCTATAAAAGAAACCCGAGACCCGCCCCAGTGAGTCTTCTTCCTGGGCCTTGTGTGTGATGGATCTCTCTGTTCTGGGAGAGTGAAGTTGCAGCCTACCATGCGGTGTACAACATTCCTGCACGACCGAGAAGGGGGTCGAGCGCTGCCTGCTATTCATCGAACATCTGATCATCACCAACTCGACCATACAGCAACCCACGTTTCGTGTTTAGCATTCAGATGATCATTGCAAGCGGGTCGGCGGCCAGGACATCCATTCGGGAGTCGCTATTAGGAAGGCATTTGTTCAGCCTGGTCATTGGTGAGAGGGCAATTGCTCACCTTTGCAAGTTTCTCCTTGGTTGTTTTACTGGGACACTGTGTACAGACAGCTTTACTTTGGGAACACTTCACTTCTATTCGAACACTGTAAATAGGCATCTTTAGCTGCAGTCAGCACAAGATATACTACCACTATGTTACTACACCTTATTGGATATAGTTAATGAGCTCCGACTGCCGGTGAAGACCATCAGATCTGCAACGGGGACATTCTGTCATTGCTGCTTAAAGGGCCCATATACCATCCTTGTTTAATTCATCTCTCATTAGGATAAAAGTGTTGAACAGGCCAGCCTGGGTTTCTCTTTCTAGTAGTATTGTCAGAACTGATGCTTAACTTCGCTTATTCTTTCAGGTTATGTCCAAGTGGTACTCTATTGTACATATGTGTATATAGCATCCTGTTGTCTGCCAACTGTCCTAACTGGAATACCGGATGAATCACTCTGCTGAGTTTGTGCTGTTATTCAAATCTCAGTGGAACCATTACCTCCTTTGTACAACGATATCTTATCTGAAGTATTAATTGAATATAAACGTATTGAGTGCTGTCTTATTACTTAAAGGTGCTGCAATGATGTCTGAACCCAGAGTGTCAGGTGGATTGGAATGTTTACACGGCGATGCAGATGATCAGGTAAATCCAAGTAGTCCCCAAGGGGGGTAGGGGCTACATATACATGTGTTATTTTCCTGCCCCCAACCCAGTCCATGTCACAGATGTGTGTTTTCAAGTTCAGTGTGACAGGGCCAAGGGCAAATCTGCTGAACACTCTGCTGTATAATTTATGGCTTACCCAGTACAGGCTCCAGTCAGTGTGTAGGAAGGTCATTTAGTCAGTTAGCCCAATGGTAGAGCAGCCCGTGCTGCGACTCCTGAGTCCCGCCACTCCGTGACATCACTGCATGCTCCACCCCCTGTCCAAGCCCTTGTTAAGCCAGCCCAACTCCCGAGTCCTGCCCGACAAGCCTGCTCGAGCCCAGCCTGCAGTTCCAAAGTTGGCACCATCCTCTGCTTTACTGACACCATCCACTGCCCTACTGACACCATCCACTCTAAAAGAAAACAAGAACAGAGGGCGCACTGGCCTTGTGCATTACCTTTGCAACACAAAATATTTATTGAATAAAGTATTATACTCACAAACGAGTGATAAAATCAAGAGTGTCGTGCAGAGTCCATCAATGGCCTCGTCCAACAAGATCCGCTGGCCAGTATACTTAAAGGGGGTGACCCTTCTTCCCTAGAGCTCGTCCTGTTGGACGAGGCCATTGATGGACTCTGCACCATTTGCTTGATTTTATCACTCGTTTGTGAGTATAATACTTTATTCAATAAATATTTTTGTGTTGCAAAAGTAATGCGCAAGGCCTGTGCGCCCACTGTCCTTGTTTTTCTTTGGAGTTACTCCTGGGTTCCCCCTGACATGTTGGGAGTGGCAGCACAGCCAATGCAGTGGTGTGGATTGTGAAGAGTTATCTTCCATGTCTCCAGTATACCCATGGCAACCTTTCGAGCAATTGTTTCTTTTTTGTACTGACACCATCCACTGCTCTACTGACACAATCCTCTGCCCTACTGACACCATACACAGCCCTTCTGATACCGTCCTCTATTCTACTGACATCCTCCGCTGTTCTACACAGTCGACTGCCCTACTGACACCATCCTCTGCTCTGCTGACACCATCCACTGCCCTATTGACACCATCCACTGCCCTACTGACATTGTCCCCTGTTCTACTGACACCATCCACTGCCTTACAGACAATATCCTCTGCCCTTGTCAGGGAAACAGGTGCATCCCTATGCATAGTTCCACAAGGTTAGCTAACCAGCACAGGCAAGGTCGCGCCAATGCGCATCAGCGCACACGGATGCGCAATATCGCTACTAGATGGATGCCTGGTGCCGCGATCGGGCGAATGTGCGTGCGCGACAACGCCGCGACCATGCGAACACGCGTACGCAACGGTGCCTTGTTTATTTCAACGCTCCACTGACAGTGCCACATTGCTCGGTTATCATCAGCTCTTCCTGTGTTCCTGTAATCATGATTCCTGTTTACCTGACCTCCTGTGTACCGACCCGGCTTGTTGATCCACTCCTCTAGATCTCCTGGCTCTACCTACCGGCTTGCTTTTGACTCCTCCTGCCTGCTTCCTGCATCTGACCCCGGCTTGGCTAACGGACTCCGCATACCTCTGTCTCCTGTACCTCCTGCCTGCTTCCTGCATCTGACCCCGGCTTGGCTAACGGACTCCGCATACCTCGGTCTCCTGTACCTGGATTTGTTGATTCGGTTCTTGGACTGTCTTACTGTGTTTGACCCCGCTGGCCTAGCTTCCGATTTGCTATTGGACTTCCATTGATCCCCTTCTCGGGACCTTAAGCACGTTTCTTTCAGTGACTTTGCTCTATCAAGCTCCCAACACCAGCTTCTACTTCTAGGCAACCCGTGCTTCTGTGGGCACCGCATCCCTGTGTCATCTTCAGGGTTGTGCTGCACTCGGCCGGAAGGGGAGGCCTCTCAGCATCTCGGCCTCTTACCAAGATCCTGACAGCCCAGCTAACACCGTCCACTGCCCTACTGACGCTGTTCACTGCCCTGCTAAAACCATCCACTCCCCTACTGACATCCTCCTCTGTTCTACTGACACTGTCCACTACCCTACTGACCCCATCCTCTGCTCTGCTAACACTGTCCAGTGCTCTACTGACACTGTCCTCTGCTCTACTAACACCATCCTCTGCCCTACTGACACCGTCCACTGCCTTACTGACATCCTCCTCTGTTCTACACTGTCCCCTGCCCTACTAACACCACCCACTGCTCTGCTTACACCATCCACTGCTCTACTAACACCATCCACTGCCCTACTGACATCGTCCTCTGTTCTACTGACACCGTCCACTGCCCTACTGACGCCATCCTCTGCTCACAGTGTACACTGCCCTACTGACACCATCCTCTGCCCTACTGACACCATCCTCTGCCCTACTGACACGATCCACTGCCCTACTGAACTGTACACTGCCGTACTGACACAATCCAATGCTCTACTGACACCATCCACTGCTCTACTGACATCCTCATCTGTTCTACGGACACTGTCTGCTGCCCTACTGACACCGTCCTCTGCTCTAAGGATACCTTTGCATGCCCTACTAACACCGTCCACTGCCTTACTGACACCGTCCTCTGCTCTACTGACATCCTCTGTTCTACACTGTCCACTGCCCTACTGACACCATCCTCAGCTCTGCTGACACCGTCCACTGCTCTACTGACACCATCCACTGCCCTACTGACACCGTTCTCTGTTCTACTGACACTGTCCACTGCCTTACAGACAATATCCTCTGCTCTGCTGACACCATCCACTGCCCTACTGACACTGTCCACTGCCCTACTGAAACCATCCACTCCCCTACTGACATCCTCCTCTGTTCTACTGACACTGTCCACTGCCCTACTGACACCATCCTCTGCTCTGCTAACACTGTCCAGTGCTCTACTGACACTGTCCAGTGCTCTACTGACACCATCCTCTGCCCTACTGACACCGTCCACTGCCCTACTGACATCCTCCTCTGTTCTACACTGTCCCCTGCCCTACTAACACCATCCACTGCTCTGCTTACACTGTCCACTTATCTACTAACACCATCCTCTCGTCCTCTGTTCTATTGACACTGTCCACTGCCCTACTAACGCCATCCTCTGCTCACAATGTACACTGCCCTACTGACACTATCCTCTGCCCTACTGACACCATCCTCTGCCCTACTGACACCATCCACTGCCCTACTGAACTGTACACTGCCCTACTGAACTGTACACTGCCCTACTGACACAATCCAATGCTCTACTGACACCATCCACTGCTCTAGTGACATGCTCATCTGTTCTACAGATACTGTCCGCTGCCCTACTGACACCATCCTCTGCTCTAACACTGCCCACTGCTCTACTGACACCATCCTCTGCTCTGCTGACACCATCCACTGCTCTAAGGATACCTTTGCCTGCCCTACTAACACCGTCCTCTGCTCTACTGACATCCTCTGTTCTACACTGTCCACTGCCCTACTGACACCATCCTCAGCTCTGCTGACACCGTCCACTGCCCTACTGACACCATCCAATGCTCTACTGACACCATCCAATGCCCTACTGACATTATCCACTGCTCTACTGACATCCTCATCTGTTCTACGGACACTGTCCGCTGCCCTACTGACACCATCCTCTGCTCTAACACCATCCACTGCTCTACTGACACCATCCTCTGCTCTGCTGACACCGTCCACTGCTCTAAGGATACCTTCGCCTGCCCTACTAACACCGTCCACTGCCTTACTGACACCGTCCTCTGCTCTACTGACATCCTCTGTTCTAAACTGTCTACTGCCCTACTGACACCATCCTCAGCTCTGCTGACACCGTCCACTGCTCTACTGACACCGTCCACTGCCCTACTGACACCATCCACTGCCCTACTGACACCTTCCACTGCCCTATTGACATCCTCTGTTCTACTGACACCATCCACTGCCCTACTGATCCCATCCACTGCCCTACTGAAACCATCCACTGCTCTACTGACACCATCCACTGCTCTACTGACACCATCCTCTGCTCTACTGACACCATCCTCTGCTCTACTGACACCTTTGCCTGCCCTACTGACACCGTCCACTGCCCTACTGACACCATCCTCTGCTCTGCTGACACCGTACACTTCTCTACTGACACCATCAACTACCCTACTGACACCATCCACTGCCATACTGACACCATCCACTGCCATACTGACACCCTCAACTGCTCTACTGACATTGTCCTCTATTCTTCTGACACCGTCCACTGCCCTACTGATACCATCCTCTGCTCTACTGACATCCTACTCTGTTCTACTGACACCGTCCACTGCCATAGAGACACTATCCTCTGCTATACTGACATCCTTCTCTGCCCTACTGACACCATCCTCTGCCCTACTGAAACCGTCGCCTGCCCTACTGACACCGTCGCCTGCCCTACTGACACCATCTACTGCCTTACTGACAACGTCCACTGCTCTACTGACATCCTCCTCTGTTCTACTCTGTCCACTGCTCTGCTGACACCATCCTCTGCTCTGCTGATACCGTCCTCTGCTCTGCTGACACCGTCCACTGCCCTACTGACACCGTCCACTGCCCTACTGATACTGTCCTCTGTTCTACTGACACCATCCACTGCTCTACTGACACCGTCCATTGCCCTACTGATACTGTCCTCTGTTCTACTGACACCATCCACTACTCTACTGACACCATCCACTACTCTACTGACACCGTCACCTGCCACCTGCCCTTCTGACACCGTCGCCTGCCCTACTGACACCATCCACTGCTCTACTGACACCATCCACTGCTCTACTGACACCGTCTCCTGCCCTACTGACACCGTCGCCTTCCCTACTGACATCGTCCTCTGCCCTACTGACACCATCCTCTGCTGACACCGTACCCTGCTCTACTATCACCATCCTCTGCTCTACTGACACCATCCTCTGCTCTACTGACACCATCCTCTGCTCTACTGACACCATCCTCTGCTCTACTGACACCATCCTCTGCTCTACTGACACCATCCACTGCTCCACTGACACCATCCACTGCCCTACTGACATCCTCCTCTGTTCCATCACCTGCCCTACTGACACTGTCCACTGCTCTACTGACACCATCTTCTGCCCTACTGACACCATTCACTGCCTTACTGACAGCGTCCACTGCTCTACTGACATCCTCCTCTGTTCTACACTGTCCACTGCCCTACTGACACCATCCTCAGCTCTGCTGACACCGTCCACTGCTCTACTGACACCATCCACTGCCCTACTGACACCGTTCTCTGCCCTACTGACACCATCCTCTGCCCTACTGACACCATCCTCTGCCCGCCCTACTGACACCATCCTCTGCCCTACTGACACCATCCACTGCCCTACTGACACCGTCCACTGCCTTACAGACAATATCCTCTGCTCTGCTGACACCATCCTCTGCCCTACTGACACCATCCACTGCCCTACTGACACCGTCCACTGCCTTACAGACAATATCCTCTGCTCTGCTGACACCATCCTCTGCCCTACTGACACCATCCTCTGCCCTAATGACACCATCCTCTGCCCTAATGACACCATCCTCTGCCCTAATGACACCATCCACTGCCCTTCTGACACCATCCACTGCCCTTCTGACACCATCCTTTGCTCTACTGACACCATCCTTTGCTCTACTGACACCATCCTCTGCTCTACTGACACCATCCTCTGCTCTACTGACACCATCCTCTGCTCTACTGACACCATCCTCTGCTCTACTGACACCATCCTCTGCTCTACTGACACCATCCTCTGCTCTACTGACACCATCCTCTGCTCCACTGACACCATCCTCTGCTCCACTGACACCATCCTCTGCTCCACTGACACCATCCTCTGCTCCACTGACACCATCCTCTGCTCCACTGACACCATCCTCTGCTCCACTGACACCATCCTCTGCTCTACTGACACCTTCGCCTGCCCTACTGACACCGTCCACTGCCCTACTGACACCGTCCACTGCCCTACTGACACCGTCCACTGCCCTACTGACACCATCCTCTGCTCTGCTGACACCATACACTTCTCTACTGACACCATCCTCTACCCTACTGACACCATCCACTGCCCTATTGACACCATCCACTGCTCTGCTAACACCGTCAACTGCTCTACTGACATTGTCCTCTATTCTTCTGACACCGCCCACTGCCCTACTGATACCATCCTCTGCTCTACTGACACCCTCCTCCGTTCTACTGACACCATCCACTGCCATACAGACACCATCCACTGCTCTGCTTACACTGTCCACTTATCTACTAACACCATCCTCTCGTCCTCTGTTCTATTGACACTGTCCACTGCCCTACTGACGCCATCCTCTGCTCACAATGTACACTGCCCTACTGACACTTTCCTCTGCCCTACTGACACCATCCTCTGCCCTACTGACACCATCCACTGCCCTACTGAACTGTACACTGCCCTACTGAACTGTACACTGCCCTACTGACACAATCCAATGCTCTACTGACACCATCCACTGCTCTACTGACATCATCCACTGCTCTACTGACATGCTCATCTGTTCTACAGATACTGTCCGCTGCCCTACTGACACCATCCTCTGCTCTAACACTGCCCACTGCTCTACTGACACCATCCTCTGCTCTGCTGACACCATCCACTGCTCTAAGGATACCTTTGCCTGCCCTACTAACACCGTCCACTGCCTTACTGACACCGTCCTCTGCTCTACTGACATCCTCTGTTCTACACTGTCCACTGCCCTACTGACACCATCCTCAACTCTGCTGACACCGTCCACTGCCCTACTGACACCATCCAATGCTCTACTGACACCATCCAATGCCCTACTGACATTATCCACTGCTCTACTGACATCCTCATCTGTTCTACGGACACTGTCCGCTGCCCTACTGACACCATCCTCTGCTCTAACACCATCCACTGCTCTACTGACACCATCCTCTGCTCTGCTGACACCGTCCACTGCTCTAAGGATACCTTCGCCTGCCCTACTAACACCGTCCACTGCCTTACTGACACCGTCCTCTGCTCTACTGACATCCTCTGTTCTAAACTGTCCACTGCCCTACTGACACCATCCTCAGCTCTGCTGACACCGTCCACTGCTCTACTGACACCGTCCACTGCCCTACTGACACCGTCCACTGCCCTACTGACACCGTCCACTGCCCTATTGACATCCTTCTCTGTTCTACTGACACCATCCCATGCCCTACCGAAACCATCCACTGCTCTACTGACACCATCCTTTGCTCTACTGACACCATCCTCTGCTCTACTGACACCATCCTCTGCTCTACTGACACCATCCTCTGCTCTACTGACACCATCCTCTGCTCTGACACCTTTGCCTGCCCTACTGACACCGTCCACTGCCCTACTGACACCATCCTCTGCTCTGCTGACACCATCAACTACCCTACTGACACCATCCACTGCCATACTGACACCATCCACTGCCATACTGACACCATCCACTGCTCTGCTAACACCCTCAACTGCTCTACTGACATTGTCCTCTATTCTTCTGACACCGTCCACTGCCCTACTGATACCATCCTCTGTTCTACTGACATCCTACTCTGTTCTACTGACACCGTCCACTGCCATAGAGACACTATCCTCTGCTATACTGACATCCTTCTCTGCCCTACTGACACCATCCTCTGCCCTACTGAAACCGTCGCCTGCCCTACTGACACCGTTGCCTGCCCTACTGACACCGTTGCCTGCCCTACTGACACCATCTACTGCCTTACTGACAACGTCCACTGCTCTACTGACATCCTCCTCTGTTCTACTCTGTCCACTGCTCTGCTGACACCATCCTCTGCTCTGCTGACACCGTCCACTGCCCTACTGACACCGTCCACTGCCCTACTGACACCGTCCACTGCCCTACTGACACCGTCCACTGCCCTACTGATACTGTCCTCTGTTCTACTGACACCATCCACTACTCTACTGACACCATCCACTACTCTACTGACACCGTCTCCTGCCCTACTGACACCGTCGCCTTCCCTACTGACATCGTCCTCTGCCCTACTGACACCATCCTCTGCTGACACCGTACCCTGCTCTACTATCACCATCCTCTGCTCTACTGACACCATCCTCTGCTCTACTGATACCATCCTCTGCTCTACTGACACCATCCTCTGCTCTACTGACACCATCCTCTGCTCTACTGACACCGTCCACTGCTCCACTGACACCGTCCACTGCTCCACTGACACCGTCCACTGCCCTACTGATACAATCTAATACTCTACTGACACCATCCACTGCCCTACTGACATCCTCCTCTGTTCCATCACCTGCCCTACTGACACTGTCCACTGCTCTACTGACACCATCTTCTGCCCTACTGACACCATTCACTGCCTTACTGACAGCGTCCACTGCTCTACTGACATCCTCCTCTGTTCTACACTGTCCACTGCCCTACTGACACCATCCTCAGCTCTGCTGACACCGTCCACTGCTCTACTGACACCATCCACTGCCCTACTGACACCGTTCTCTGCCCTACTGACACCATCCTCTGCCCTACTGACACCATCCTCTGCCCTACTGACACCATCCTCTGCCCTACTGACACCATCCACTGCTCTACTGACACCATCCACTGCCTTACAGACAATATCCTCTGCTCTGCTGACACCATCCTCTGCCCTACTGACACCATCCACTACTCTACTGACACCATCCACCTGCCCTTCTGACACCGTCGCCTGCCCTACTGACACCATCCACTGCTCTACTGACACCATCCACTGCTCTACTGACACCGTCTCCTGCCCTACTGACACCGTCGCCTTCCCTACTGACATCGTCCTCTGCCCTACTGACACCATCCTCTGCTGACACCGTACCCTGCTCTACTATCACCATCCTCTGCTCTACTGACACCATCCTCTGCTCTACTGATACCATCCTCTGCTCTACTGATACCATCCTCTGCTCTACTGATACCATCCTCTGCTCTACTGATACCATCCTCTGCTCTACTGACACCATCCTCTGCTCTACTGACACCATCCTCTGCTCTACTGACACCATCCTCTGCTCTACTGACACCATCCTCTGCTCTACTGACACCATCCACTGCTCTACTGACACCATCCACTGCTCTACTGACACCATCCACTGCTCCACTGACACCGTCCACTGCCCTACTGATACAATCTAATACTCTACTGACACCATCCACTGCCCTACTGACATCCTCCTCTGTTCCATCACCTGCCCTACTGACACTGTCCACTGCTCTACTGACACCATCTTCTGCCCTACTGACACCATTCACTGCCTTACTGACAGCGTCCACTGCTCTACTGACATCCTCCTCTGTTCTACACTGTCCACTGCCCTACTGACACCATCCTCAGCTCTGCTGACACCGTCCACTGCTCTACTGACACCATCCACTGCCCTACTGACACCGTTCTCTGCCCTACTGACACCATCCTCTGCCCTACTGACACCATCCTCTGCCCTACTGACACCATCCTCTGCCCTACTGACACCATCCTCTGCCCTACTGACACCATCCTCTGCCCTACTGACACCATCCTCTGCCCTACTGACACCATCCTCTGCCCTAATGACACCATCCACTGCTCTACTGACACCGTCCACTGCCTTACAGACAATATCCTCTGCTCTGCTGACACCATCCTCTGCCCTACTGACACCATCCACTGCCCTACTGACACCGTCCACTGCCTTACAGACAATATCCTCTGCTCTGCTGACACCATCCTCTGCCCTACTGACACCATCCACTGCCCTACTGACACCGTCCACTGCCTTACAGACAATATCCTCTGCTCTGCTGACACCATCCTCTGCCCTACTGACACCATCCTCTGCCCTAATGACACCATCCACTGCCCTTCTGACACCATCCACTGCCCTTCTGACACCATCCACTGCCCTTCTGACACCATCCACTGCCCTTCTGACACCATCCTTTGCTCTACTGACACCATCCTCTGCCCTACTGACACCATCCTCTGCCCTACTGACACCGTCCACTGCTCTACTGACACCGTCCACTGCCTTACAGACAATATCCTCTGCTCTGCTGACACCATCCTCTGCCCTACTGACACCATCCACTGCCCTACTGACACCGTCCACTGCCTTACAGACAATATCCTCTGCTCTGCTGACACCATCCTCTGCCCTACTGACACCATCCTCTGCCCTAATGACACCATCCTCTGCCCTAATGACACCATCCTCTGCCCTAATGACACCATCCTCTGCCCTAATGACACCATCCTCTGCCCTAATGACACCATCCTCTGCCCTAATGACACCATCCTCTGCCCTAATGACACCATCCACTGCCCTTCTGACACCATCCTTTGCTCTACTGACACCATCCTCTGCTCTACTGACACCATCCTCTGCTCTACTGACACCATCCTCTGCTCTACTGACACCATCCTCTGCTCTACTGACACCATCCTCTGCTCTACTGACACCATCCTCTGCTCTACTGACACCATCCTCTGCTCTACTGACACCATCCTCTGCTCTACTGACACCATCCTCTGCTCTACTGACACCATCCTCTGCTCCACTGACACCATCCTCTGCTCCACTGACACCATCCTCTGCTCTACTGACACCTTCGCCTGCCCTACTGACACCGTCCACTGCCCTACTGACACCGTCCACTGCCCTACTGACACCATCCTCTGCTCTGCTGACACCATACACTTCTCTACTGACACCATCCTCTACCCTACTGACACCATCCACTGCCCTACTGACACCATCCACTGCTCTGCTAACACCGTCAACTGCTCTACTGACATTGTCCTCTATTCTTCTGACACCGCCCACTGCCCTACTGATACCATCCTCTGCTCTACTGACACCCTCCTCCGTTCTACTGACACCATCCACTGCCATACAGACACCATCCTCTGCTCTACTGACATCCTTCTCTGCCCTACTAACACCATCCTCTGCCCTACTGACACCGTCGCCTGCCCTACTGACACCGTCGCCTACCCTACTGACACCGTCGCCTACCCTACTGACACCGTCGCCTGCCCTACTGACACCGTCGCCTGCCCTACTGACACCGTCGCCTGCCCTACTGACACTGTCGCCTGCCCTACTGACACCATCCACTGCCTTACTGACAGCGTCCACTGCTCTACTGACATCCTCCTCTATTCTACTCTGTCCATTGCTCTGCTGACACCATCCTCTGCTCTGCTGATACCGTCCTCTGCTCTGCTGACACCGTCCTCTGCCCTACTGACACCGTCCACTGCTCTACTGACACCTTCCACTGCCTACTGATACTGTCCTCTGTTCTACTGATCGTGTCCTCTGTTCTAATGACACCATCCACTGCTCTAATGACACCATCCACTGCTCTACTGACACCATCCACTGCTCTACTGACACCATCTACTACCCTACTGACACCGTCGCCTGCCCTACTGACACCGTCGCCTGCCCTACTGACACCGTCGCCTGCCCTACTGACACCGTCGCCTGCCCTACTGACACCGTCGCCTGCCCTACTGACACCATCCACTGCTCTACTGACACCATCCACTGCTCTACTGACACCGTCTCCTGCCCTACTGACACCGTCGCCTTCCCTACTGACATCGTCCTCTGCCCTACTGACATCATCCTCTGCTGACACCATACCCTGCTCTACTGTCACTATCCTCTGCCCTACTGACACCATCACCTGCCCTACTGACACCATCCACTGCTCCACTGACACTGTCCACTGCCCTACTGATACAATCTAATACTCTACTGACACCATAGACTGCCCTACTGACATCCTCCTCTGTTCCATCACCTGCCTTACTGACAGCGTCCACTGCTCTAGTGACATCCTCCTCTGTTCTACACTGTCCACTGCTCTGCTGACACCATCCTCTGCTCTGCTGACACCATCCTCTGCCCTGCTGACACCATCCTCTGCCCTGCTGACACCATCCTCTGCCCTGCTGACACCATCCTCTGCCCTGCTGACACCATCCTCTGCCCTGCTGACACCATCCACTGCTGACATCCTCCTCTGTTCCACTGACACCACCTGCTGCCCTACTGACACCATCCTCTGCCCTACTGACACCATCCTATGCTGACACCGTACACTGCTCTACTGTCACCATCCTCTGCCCTACTGACACCATCACCTGCCCTACTGACATCCTCCTCTGTTCCATCACCTGCCCTACTGACACTGTCCTCTGCTCTACTGACATCCTCCTCTGTTCTACTGACACCATCCACTGCCCTACTGACACCACCCACTGCCCTACTGACAACATCCACTGCTCTGACATCCTCCTCTCTTCTGCTGACACCATCCACTGCTCTGCTGACACTATCTACTGCCCTTCTGACACCATCCACTGCCCTTCTGACATCATCCACTGCACTTCTGACATCATCCACTGCACTTCTGACATCATCCTCTGCACTTCTGACATCCTCCTCTGTTTTACTGACACTATCCACTGCCCTACTGACACCATCCACTGCATCTCTTGGGTGGGGGGGGGGGTGCTGAAATGAGTCTTTGCCCCGGGTGAAAAAAAAAATCTAGCTTTGCCACTACTGTTGGCATCGAGTAAACCAAAAGGGATGTCATCGCTCCTGGGTTACTATAGCAGACAGCCAAGAAAAAGCCAATTCTGGCTTTGTTTGGCTGTTTGGCCAGCAGGTAGATGCACCGGCTGGACCCTCAGGTCTTCCGGTGGGACGGGAGAGCCCGAGCAACCCGTGGAAGGTGGCCTCTCACTGTAAAAGCAGTCCAATGGATAGTTAGCCACTAGGATTCCTTTTACAAGAGAGCCAACCGCCGGCTCTACAAAAAAATACTGGGGTGATGCCTGCAGCTGCGGGCATCATCCTGGTATAACCACTAATAGTCTAGTGAGATACGAGTATGTCGCTGTTCGGGAAGTGGTTAATTCACAACCAAATTAAAGGTGTCTATACTCAGTGTTTTCAGTGACTTTCATTCAAGCGGGTATGTCAGAGGGGCTGAGGCTGCTCTTGGAGTCAAGGCGCAGAACAGAGAACCCATATTACCAAGCTACTCCTTCAGGGGTAGCGATACATATACAGTATGTAGGCAATCACCTTTAGTTTTGTCATTCATCTCAATAAGTCTATAATTGTATATATTTTTGTAGGTCTATACTACATTTTTTTTTTTTTACTATTAATATTAGCATTACTATTATTAACTAATATCTATTTAACTCTTTGAAATATTTGATTTATATAAATATATTTGTATTTTTTCTTTGTAAACCTTTATTTAGGAATTAGCCCGATGTGTGAGTTGGACGTAAGTTCAACTCGAACATCGGGTGTTCGCCCGTTCGCCGAATACCGAATATTATGGGGCATTCATGGGAAATTCAAGTGCCCGCAGAACGTCCCATAATGAACGTTGAGACCCTCAATGCACTGCAAGATTGCAGTGCATTGACGGCTGCTTATTGGCCAAAGCATGCACCTGACCTGCATGCTTTGGCCAATCACAGCTGCTGTGATCACAGCTGCTGCCCCACACTATGTAAGGCTGCTTACACAGCAGCCGTACATAGTTTTATGAACGAGAGCAGCAAAATAACATTTGTAAAGGAAAAAATGTCATTTAAAACTGCTCGCGGCTGTAATGTATTGCCGTATCCCAGCAATATACATAAAAATCACAAAACAAAAAAAACGGCATGGGTTCCCCCCTAGTCCATTACCAGGCCCTTCGGGTCTGGTATGGATATAAAGGGGAACCCTACGCCAAAATGTAAAAAAAGAATGCATGGGGGTCCCCCCCAAAATCCACACTGACACCAAGCAGTTTTTTTTTTCTGATTACTGCATGGTGTCAGTTTGTGACAGTTAGTGTGGTAGGGCAGTTAGGGTTATCCCCCTTTAGGTCTAGGATACCCCCCTAACCCCCCCTAATAAATTTTTAACCCCTTGATCACCCCCCCCCGTCGCCAGTGTCGCTAAGCGATCATTTTTCTGATCGCTGTATTAGTGTCACTGGTGATGCTAGTTAGGGAAGTAAATATTTAGGTTCGCCGTCAGCGTTTTATAGCGACAGGGATCCCCATATACTACCTAATAAATGTTTTAACCCCTTGATTGCCCCCTAGTTAACCCTTTCACCACTGATCACCGTATAACTGTTATGGGTGATGCTGGTTAGTTTGTTTATTTTTTATAGTGTTAGGGCACCCGCCGTTTATTACCGAATAAAGGTTTAGCCCCCTGATCGCCCGGCGGTGATATGCGTTGCCCCAGGCAGCGTCAGATTAGCGCCAGTACCGCTAACACCCACGCACGCAGCATACGCCTCCCTTAGTGGTATAGTATCTGAACGGATCAATATCTGATCCAATCAGATCTATACTAGCGTCCCCAGCAGTTTAGGGTTCCCAAAAACGCAGTGTTAGCGGGATCAGCCCAGATACCTGCTTACACCTGCGTTTTGCCCCTCCGCCCGGCCCAGCCCAGCCCACCCAAGTGCAGTATCGATCGATCACTGTCACTTACAAAACACTAAACGCATAACTGCAGCGTTCACAGAGTCAGGCCTGATCCCTGCGATCGCTAACAGTTTTTTTGGTAGCGTTTTGGTGAACTGGCAAGCACCAGCGGCCTAGTACACCCCGGTCATAGTCAAACCAGCACTGCAGTAACACTTGGTGACGTGGTGAGTCCCATAAGTGCAGTTCAAGCTGGTGAGGTGGCAAGCACAAGTAGTGTCCTGCTGCCTCCAAGAAGACAAACAGGCCAGTCGTGCCCATAATGCCCTTCCTGCTGCATTCGCCAATCCTAATTAGGAACCCACCACTTCTGCAGCGCCCGTACTTCCCCCATTCACATCCCCAACCAAATGCAGTCGGCTGCATGAGAGGCATTTTCTTTATGTCCTCCCCAAAAAAGATGTTGTGTCTGCAGCAAGCGCGGATATAGGCGTGACACATGCTATTAATGTCCCTCCTGTCCTGACAATCCTGGTCTTTGCATTGGTGGATGTTTTGAACGCTACCATTCACTAGTTGAGTATTAGCGTAGGGTACAGCATTGCACAGACTAGGCACACTTTCACAGGGTCTCCCAAGATGCCATCGCATTTTGAGAGACCCGAACCTGGAACTGGTTACAGTTATAAAAGTTAGTTACAAAAAAAAGTGTAAAAAAAATATATATATATATAAAATTAAAAAAAATAGTTGTCATTTTATTGTTCTCTCTCTATTCTCTCTCTATTGTTCTGCTCTTTTTTACTGTATTCTATTCTGCAATGTTTTATTGTTATTATGTTTTATCATGTTTGCTTTTCAGGTATGCAATTTTTTATACTTTACCGTTTACTGTGTTTTATTGTTAACCATTTTTTTGTCTTCAGGTACGCCATTCACGACTTTGAGTGGTTATACCAGAATGATGCCTGCAGGTTTAGGTATCATCTTGGTATCATTCTTTTCAGCCAGCGGTCGGCTTTCATGTAAAAGCAATCCTAGCGGCTAATTAGCCTCTAGACTGCTTTTACAAGCAGTGGGAGGGAATGCCCCCCACCGTCTTCCGTGTTTTTCTCTGGCTCTCCTGTCTCAACAGGGAACCTGAGAATGCAGCCGGTGATTCAGCCAGCTGACCATAGAGCTGATCAGAGACCAGAGTGGCTCCAAACATCTCTATGGCCTAAGAAACTGGAAGCTACGAGCATTTCATGACTTAGATTTCGCTGGATGTAAACAGCGCAATTGGGAAATTGGGAAAGCATTTTATCACACCGATCTTGGTGTGGTCAGATGCTTTAAGGGCAGAGGAGAGATCTATGATCTAATAGACCCCAATTTTTTCAAAAAAGAGTACCTGTCACTACCTATTGCTATCATAGGGGATATTTACATTCCCTGAGATAACAATAAAAATGATAAAAAAAAAAAAAAAAATGAAAGGAACAGTTTAAAAATAAGATAAAAAAGCAAAAAAACAAAAAAAAAAACAAAAGCACCCCTGTCCCCCCCTGCTCTCGCGCAAAGGCGAAGCAAGCGTCGGTCTGGCGTCAAATGTAAACAGCAATTGCACCATGCATGTGAGGTATCACCAAGAAATGTCAGATCGAGGGCAGTCATTTTATCAGTAGACCTCCTCTGTAAATCTAAAGTGGTAACCTGTAAAGGCTTTTAAAGGCTTTTAAAAATGTACTTAGTTTGTCGCCACTGCACGTTTGTGCGCAATTTTAAAGCATGTCATGTTTGGTATCCATGTACTCAGCCTAAGATCATCTTTTTTATTTCATCAAACATTTGGGCAATATAGTGTGTTTTAGTGCATTAAAATTTAAAAAAGTGTGTTTTTTCCCCAAAAATGCGTTTGAAAAATCACTGCGCAAATACTGTGTGAAAAAAAAAATGAAACACCCACCATTTTAATCTGTAGGGCATTTGCTTTAAAAAAATATATAATTTTTGGGGGTTCAAAGTAATTTTCTTGCAAAAAAAAAAAAAAAATTTTCATGTAAAGTGGTTAGAAGAGTGGGTGATGTGTAACATAAGCTTCTAAATGTTGTGCATAAAATGCCAGGACAGTTCAAACCCCCCCCCAAATGACCCCATTTTGGAAAGTAGACACCCCAAGCTATTTGCTGAGAGTCATGTCGAGTCCATGGAATATTTTATATTGTGACACAAGTTGCAGGAAAGAGACAAATTTTTTTTTTTTTTGCACAAAGTTTCACTAAATGATATATTGCTCAAACATGCCATGGGAATATGTGAAATTACACCCCAAAATACATTCTGTTGCTTCTCCTGAGTACGGGGATATCACATGTGTGAGACTTTTTGGGAGCCTAGCCGCGTACAGGACCCCGAAAACCAAGCACTGCCTTCAGGCTTTCTAAGGGCGTAAATTTTTGATTTCACTCTTCACTGCCTATCACAGTTTCGGAGGCCATGGAATGCCCAGGTGGCACAAAACCCCCCCAAATGACCCCATTTTGGAAAGTAGACACCCCAAGCTATTTGCTGAGAGGTATAGTGAGTATTTTGCAGACCTCACGTTTTGTCACAAAGTTTTGAAAATTGAAAAAAAAAAAGTTTTTTCTTGTCTTTCTTCATTTTCAAAAACAAATGAGAGCTGCAAAATACTCACCATGCCTCTCAGCAAATAGCTTGGGGTGTCTACTTTCCAAAATGGGGTCATTTTGGGGGGGGGGGGTTTGTGCCACCTGGGCATTCCATGGCCTCCGAAACTGTGATAGGCAGTGAAGAGTGAAATCAAAAATTTACACCCTTAGAAATCCTGAAGGCGGTGATTGGTTTTCGGGGCCCCGTACCAGCTAGGCTCCCAAAAAGTCCCACACATGTGGTATCCCCATACTCAGGAGAAGCAGCTAAATGTATTTTGGGGTGCAATTCCACATATGCCCATGGCCTGTGTGAGCAATATATCATTTAGTGACAACTTTGTGCAAAAAAAAAAAAAAAGTGTCACTTTCCCGCAACTTGTGTCAAAATATAAAATATTCCATGGACTTAACATGCCTCTCAGCAAATAGCTTGGGGTGTCTACTTTCCAAAATGGGGTAATTTGGGGGGGTTTGTGCCATCTGGGCATTTTATGGCCTTCAAAACTGTGATAGGTAGTGAGGAGTGAAATCAAAAATTTACGCCCTTAGAAATCCTGAAGGCGATGATTGGTTTTCGGGGCCCCGTACACAGCTAGGCTCCCAAAAAGTCCCACACATGTGGTATCCCTGTACTCAGGAGAAGCAGCTGAATGTATTTCACATATGCCCATGGCCTGTGTGAGCAATATATCATTTAGTGACAACTTTTTGTAATTTTTTTTTTGTCATTATTCAATCACTTGGGACAAAAAAAAAAAATTAATGGGCTCAACATGTCTCTCAGCAATTTCCTTGGGGTGTCTACTTTCTAAAATGGGGTCATTTGGGTGGGTTTTGTACTGCCCTGCCATTTTAGCACCTCAAGAAATGACATAGGCAGTCATAAACTAAAAGCTGTGTAAATTCCAGAAAATGTACCCTAGCTTGTAGACGCTATAACTTTTGCGCAAACCAATAAATATACGCTTATTGACATTTTTTTTATCAAAGACATGTGGCCGAATACATTTTGGCCTAAATGTATGACTAAAATTGAGTTTATTGGATTTTTTTTACAACAAAAAGGAAAAATATAATTTTTTTTCAAAATTTTCGGTCTTTTTCCACTTATAGCGCAAAAAATAAAAACTGCAGAGGTGATCAAATACCATAAAAAGAAAGCTCTATGTGTGGGAAGAAAAGGACGCAAATTTCGTTTGGGTACAGCATTGCATGACCGCGCAATTAGCAGTTAAAGCGACGCAGTGCCAAATTGGAAAAAGTCCTCTGGTCTTTAGGCAGCCAAATGGTCCGGGGCTGAAGTGGTTAACGTCACCGGGTGGCCCCGCCCTCAGCTATATAACAGCTGTCATTGCAAAAAGCCTGCAATCGCGGGACGCCTCCCATCAAAACAGAGTTTTTCCGTTTTTCTTTTTTCTTTTCGGGTTGTCGGCGCTGTTATCAAAGATGAAGTTACATCATGGGACACTTTTTATTTTTAAATTTTTTTAATAAAGGACTTGTCCCAAGCAGTCTACTGTAATTTTTACCATTTTGACACTTTTTTTGATGAATGTGTAGGGGTACTATGTACCCGATACCCATTCACATGGGGGGCTGGGATCTGGGGGTCCCCTTGTTAAAGTGGGCTTCCAGATTCCAATAAGCCCCCCACCCGCAGACCCCCACAACCACAGGGCAAGGGTTGTGGGGAAGAGGCCCTTGTCCCTATCAACATAGGGCCAAGGTGTTTTGGGGGGGACCCCAAAACATCCTCCTCTTGTTGAGGGCATGTGGCCGGGTACGGTTCAGGAGGGGGGGCACTCTCTCTTCCCCACTTTACCTGCAGCCTGCTAGGTTGCGTGCTCGGATAAGGGCCTGGTATGGATCTTGGGGAGACCCCACACAATTTTTTTCTCATTTTGGTGCGGGGTTCCCCTTAATATTCATACCAGACCCAAAGGGCCTGGTAATGGACTGGGGAGGGGGGAACCCATGCTGTTTTTTTTCAATGATTTTTATCTATATTGCCGTTATCCGACAATTTATTACAGCTGCGAGCAGTTTTTAAATTACATTTTTTTCCTTTAGAAATGTCATTTTGCTGTGGTACTGTTCTAAACATGGGAAAGATGCGCTACTTTACAGGCATACTAAGGACACCCCCATGCACGATATTTAAAGCATTATTAAAATCACTGCTCCTGAAAAAACATCCGTTTTTAAAACTTTTTTTGCATTGATACATGTCCCCTGGGGCAGGACCTGGGTCCCCAAACACTTTTTATGTCAATAAAATGCATATGTTGGAAGGCAACATGGTTTAATATCATAGTTCTGGAGTTTCTTTCTGGTTGATACAACCAAGTTGGAATGCAACAAGTTGCACATCAAAACTTTGTAGCATATCAGAATATTCAGAGATCAGGCCTCCATCATGGCTGAACAAAAGCTTGGCTCCTGATCGACTGGTGTGATAACATGGAAATCCTTGATTAGCCCTCTGCAAGCAAGCTTCAAAAGGACCATAGCTGACAAGATAATTGATGAATGTCCTGCTACAAAGATCAAAGGATCAACAGGCTCTGTATTGACAGAGGGCACATAGACATGATACGTGGACAATGCTGCCCCTAGAGGCCAATACAACAGAACGGACAGTAATATAATATATTGAGAAGGACTGCCCCGTAACTACTTTCATCCATTAGGGTAGCACATAAACAAGTACAAAAAGAATGGATCTATCCTTTAGCATCACATCTAAAAAAAAAACAAAACATATTTCTTAAAAAATCATAATCAATTTTTAAATGTAAATAGAGATACTGCACCCTCAGCTCCCAAGCCCCAGGAAGAGTAAGAAAGGAACTAAAAAAAAAAAATAATAAAAAAAAAAAGAGGGAATAATCTCTTCCCCCCTCCGTATGACCTCCCGCCCCCCCCTAATATATTTTATGTATACCCCCGCAACCCCCCCTTGACTCATCCATTCCTATCCATTTTCCTATCCCCTAGTCCACACTCAATTTTGCTCTAATCAAATTATTATTTATTTAGTGAGTGCTTCTTATTAAGTGCTGTTAGCATATACACACACATTATATATATATATATATATATATATATATCTCTATCTATATCTATATCTATATATATATACACACACACACACACACACACACACAAGTGTGTCTGTGACCCTCTCATGCCCCTTTTGTTTTTTTAAATGAGGTGGAGAGAGTCTCATCTCTCTACCACCACTATATCCCCTGGCAATCATGCCCTTCTCTCTCCCCCCTCCTCCCTATAATCCGCTACCCCCCCCCCCCCCCAGCTCATTATTTCTAACCGTGAGGTATCTATCCCCAGTCCACACTCAATTTTGCTCTTTCCTAATTATTTATTTAGTGAGTGCTTCTCCCCATACCGTCCACATTTATTATTTTTAATGAGGTTGAGAGAGAATCATCTCTCCACCACTACTATATATCCCCAACAATCGTGCATTCTTCCTGAAGAAAGGGGAAAGACACAGGAGAGAAGGCGAGAGGTGGGAAAAAGGGGGAGAAGGGAAAAAGGGAAAAGAGAGAGGAAAAAAAAAAGAAAAGAAAAAAAAGAAAGGAGGAAAAAAAAGAAAAAAAAGAAAAAACACCCCTAACCAACAAACCCCCCCACCCCACAATCCCCCCCCAAAGAGAGAGGAAAGGAGCCGGGTACTGTACCTCTAAATACTACCCTCACTTCCCATGTAACTTACATATACCGGAGATTGTTTAAATTCTAGCCACCCTTTCCAAGTACTAGCAAATCTTAATTACGAGTCATTTTGCAGATGTATTACTTCTTCCATAAGCCTAGTCTTATCTACCTCCCTAAACCACTCCTTCATTGTCTTTACCTTCTTTGACCCCCATTGTTTGGGGAATAATGCCTTTGCTGTATTTAGCAAGAATGGAGTAATTGCTGCTCTATATTTTTTCTTATGGAACCTGTCGCACGGAACAAGCATTGCCACGTATCTAACCCGATTTCATTTCCACTAATTTTTTTTAATTAAAGTGGAGTTCCACCCACTTTTACAACTCTTCAGCATCCCTCACTAAACTGTGCACTGTAAACGAATTGGATATTTTAAAATTTTTTTTCTCAGCATCTACTGTATAACTGCTGTATTCATTTTTCACTTCCTCCTCCCTGGCTGTGACCCATCGCATAATTTCCTGTTTGCAATGCCTTCTGGGAAGGGGCGGCAACTTCCTCTGACACTGCCATTGCTATGGAAACCTGACCTGAAACCTATTACACTGCTTGTGCTGCACTGAGCATGTGCGAGATCTGCAAGGATGAGATCCAGGAAGAAATACAGTCTGGCTTCAGATGCCCACACTTTAGATGGCCACGGCCTGCAGTAAGTTTATAAAATAACAAACTACTGCTATAAACTAACAAAACAGACCTTAGTTTACAGACTAACTTTACTAGAATACATTAAGCTTGTGTATTAGAGGGGTATTTTTATTTAAAAAGTATAATTTTGGCCAAAACACCACTTTAAGTCTAGTATTTCCCCCCAGGATGATTGAATCAAATGGCATTGCCACCATATATGGGCATGGGTCCCAACCTCCCCACATTCCCTCCAGCATAGAGGAGCGATGTGAGGATTAATTTTATGTAGTTTTAATGGAGCATAATACCATTTTACCAATAATTTGTAATTCATTTCTTTTGTCCATGTGTCCATTGAAGTAGAGTGGACCTAGTCTAAGACTTTGTTTTTCATAGCTTCAGGCAATGCCTGGTTCAGTTCCATTTCCCAACCTCCAAATGGACACACGGACCCATCTTCCGAAGGGGTCATCAACATCTTATAGATATTAGAAATCCCCTGTCTATTTGTTCCCCCTTGATCAATTAATCTTTCCCATGGGTTTAACATAGAGAACGCACTGAGAGGTTTGGGGAGAGACCCACGAAGTGTTGGAGTTGTCTATATCTCCATACATCCCATGGTGATGTACCATACCTTTCTCGCAGCTCCGATAGTGAACACAAAGCATTCCCCTTGAAGACATCCTTAAAGGGGTTGTAAAGATAAGATTTTTTTTTTTTTTAAATAACAAACATGTTATACTTACCTTCACTGTGCAGCTCGTTCTGCACAGAGTGGCCCCGAACCTGGTCTTCTGGGGTCCCTCGGCGGCTGTTTCAGCTCCTCCCCGCAAGCATTAACCACCTTAATGCGAGCTCCCTCGCATGGTGGTGAGTGCTTGCGGGCGCGCTCCCGTGATACAGCCGGCGGCTATAGCCGCTCGCTGTATCACTCGGCCCCGCCCCCCGGCGCGCCGCGTCATCGGATGTGATTGACAGCAGCGCGAGCCAATGGCTGCGCTGCTTTCAATCCATCCACTGCAGCCAATCAGCGACCAGGCTGAGCTGCAATAAAGATGACGAGAACGAGCAGCGAAGATTCGAGGCGTCAGGTAAGTAAAACAGGGGGGCTGGGGGCGGCGGTATTGTCAAAAGTTTTTTCACCTTAATGCATAGAATGCATTAAGGTGAAAACATTTTTACCTTTACAACCCCTTTAAGCCTCAAATGGTCCGATGAGGTCCATTTTAGATATTGGTTATTATCTTTCCCCAGCGGGAAATAGTTGATACCTGTCAGGGGGGTCAGGGGACTATTTTACTGCCATTATATACTTTTAAGTAATTTGTCCCATACTCTAAATGATTCTATAGTAATTGGGACCATTTCTCCTGAGAGACCTCTATGTTGCTTTGGGATCCAGATAATTTGGCCCAAGGCGGCTTTACTCACTCCCTCCTCCAAAAGCACCCACTTTTTATGCGGGGAACCGTGGACCCAGTCCAAGATCCTCCACAATGCCGCTGCCTTGTGATACTTTCCAAAATCTGGAAGGAATACTCCTCCCCTCTCTCTTGGTCTACTCATTATTTTATAGGAAATACGATTGCCTCTATTATTCCGTACAAATTTCAGCAGAATCAATCTGAGAGTTTTAAAGTATGCTCCAGGGATTTTAATCGGAAGGCTTTGAAAGATATACAGAGCTTTCAGAAGGATCATCATTTTAATTACATTAATCCTACCAAACCATGAAGGATCATCATTTTAATTACATTAATCCTACCAAACCATGATAGTCTATGTGCAGGATATCCTTTCAAATCTTTTTCGTTTTCTCCATATTACATAATGCTGAAGTTCGAAACGGCTCCTTAGCTACTCAATTCTCCCATAATCTTAGGGAGTGTTTGTGTGGGATTCGTTATATAAAACATATCATTCACGAAGGCTGATGTCTTGTATTCTTGTCCTGCAATTTTTTTATACCTTTAATTTCATAGTTGGCTCTTATAGAAGCTAAAAAGGTTTCCAAAGAGAACACAAAAAGTAAAAGGGAAAGTGGGCAGCCCTGACGTGTACCATTATAGAGCCTTAAGGCTTCTGATAGGGATCCATTCACCTGAATTTGGGCCGTAGGTTTGGAGTACAAAGCTTCTATCCACCTGAGCATACATGGTCCTATGCCAAATTTATGCAGTGTCCCGAGCATGAAATCCCAATCTAACATATCAAAGGCCTTTTCGGCATCTATTGATAGGAAAAGAACGGGTTTCTTGCCTTTTTTTGCTTCATGCATTAGTAGGATTGTTTTTAGAATATTGTCCCTTGTTTCTCTCCCAGGGACAAATCCTGCTTGATCTTTTCCAATAAATTCTGACATATAGAGCTTCAATCTCTCAACCAATATCCTCGCATAGATTTTCATATCTTCATTAATAAGGCATTTTCTGAATAAAATTCGGATTTCTTCTAGGTTTAATCACCCCTGCCAGTAATCTCCATGGTCTATTTGCCTTTTAGATGTTCTAATAAACACTCTTTTGGTATCTTGCTCCATTAAGTCCCTCAATGCTTCCCGCTTTCCTGTTAGTTCAATCATTACCTTATTATCCCATAATTATTATCCTTTACGACGGACTTTCCAACAGACTTTTGAATGAACGGACTTGCCTACACACGATCAACCAAAGTCTGATGGATTCGTACGTGATGACGTACGACCGGACTAAAATAAGGAAGTTCACAGCCAGTAGCTGCCCTAGCGTTGGGTTATGTCCGTCGGACTAGCATACAGACGAGCGGACTTTTCAACCGGACTCCCTCAGAAAGATTTGAAACATGTTTTATTTCTAGGTCCGTCGAACTTTTGGGGAACAAAAGTCCGCTGGAGCCCACACATGATCGAATTATCCGATGGAGTCCGGTCCGCCAGACCGAGTCTGCCGTTAAATCCGCTCATGTGTACGCGGCATTATTCTTTTATGTGTCTGTTTCAACTCTTGGATCTCTTGTAAAAGGGAGTTTTTTTGTGCAGTCCAAATTTTTTTTCTTTTAGCCCCCTCTGCTATTATCTCCCTCTCATAAATATTTTATGGGTCTCCCACAGTATAGATGGTGCAATATTCTCTTGAAAATACAGGTAAATCTTTTTCCAAGTCTTCCATTACACCTTGATCATGAGGAGTGATTCATCCACCCTCCAGGATCTTTGCCTATCCGGTATATCCTTTAAATTCAAGCTTACTAAGACAGGAGCAGGATCAGAGAGGGTGACTGACTTCAGCTCTACCTTTAATAAGCCCTTTAAAAGCTGGTGATCTAAAAATACATCAATTCTTGAATAAGAGGAATGTACTTGGGAATAATATGTGAAGTCCCTCCCCTTAGGATGCATAAGTCTCCATGCCTCCACTAATTGCTGCTGATATAATTTTTGTTTGACAGCTTTAAGGTTTTTCCCTTCTGAGCGTAGAGAGATAGGTTGAGTATCCAAAGTTGGATCCAGAACAAAGTTAAAGTCTCCTGCCATAACAACTCTCCCCTCCTTAAAATTTTCTAGCTTGCTCAATATCTTTCTCAAAAAAAGACAAGGGTGAGTGTTAGGGCAGTAAATGTTAACAAATGTATACTCATTATTAAACAGGGAACCCTTAATAAATAGGTACCTTCCTTCGGAGTCAGATTCCATTGCTTTTAGTGTAAATGGTGTATTCCTATCACAACCTATTGCTATTCTTTTAGATCTTTTATTAGGGGAATATCCATAAAACCAAACAGGAAAGCCTTTTGAGCTAAATCCAACCCTTGAAGACAACTTCAGGTGAGTCTCTTGCAAAAAAACAATATTTGATGACCAACTTTTCAATTCCTGCATTATTTGGTGCCTTTTATTGGGGCTATTTAAACCTCTCACATTATAAGTAATTGTCTTTAAGGGCATCCTCTCTCAGATATGTGAGGCATAGGCATAGGAGAGAAATATATTTCTTGCACTTCCTTTAGGATGATCCATTTAACCAACAACAAAGAACTAAACACCACACAACAACTCATCCTTACCCTATCTGTTTTACCCCATTCAGACTTCCTTATACCATCACCCCTCACCCCTCCCAGCCCCTGCATTGAATATCAATGATATGACCCATCGGACTGTTGCCTAATTTATGGGCGCCCAGCCCAACAGGGCCTCCCTTGGGGGTTTTTATGCCCGCGTGAATCCCAAGACCTCATTCCCCAACGGGAAATGGCTCTGGGGGTGCAGCCAGTGTACCCCTGAGCGAATCTCCCTCCTTTGCTGGCTCACCTCCCCCTTACCACATGTTTCACTGCTTATCTATTGGCTCCCCTTTTAATTCTAGTCTTAGCGCTCTATACTTTATTCCATGATTGATCTTTTAGCTTCCCCCATTCAGGGTTTTTTTTTCCCCAATTTTCCAAGTTGACCAATGGCATATCTAGTTTGCTGCAAAATTCTTTCAAAACTTCTGGAAATCGGAGTGTAGCTGAAATCCCTTGATTTTTCACAATTAGACAGGCCAGAAAGCCCCATCTATAGGAGATATTTTTACCTTGTAGCTGAGTTATCAAGGGTTTCAGCACCCTCCTGCGGGCTAAGGTCTCTTGTGATAAGTCTGTGAAGATCAGTATTTCAGCTCCATTAAATTCAATAGGTGCAGCACTATTCATGCCATATGAAACTTGTTGCTTGATTTCATAGTGAGAGAATCCTGCTATCACGTCTTTGACGTATCGGGGCTCACATCATGTATATTCTTACATAGATGATTTTTATCTTTTGTCAATGTCCTTGTCATTTTTGTATATGCATTTAATAAAGTTTTTCATATTGTTATTTTGAATACGATCCCTTTGGCTTTCTGTGCCTTAAAGTCCGACCAGGGGCTCCTCTTTGAACCCCCTTTTTTTTCTTTTGACAATCTAACTTTACGGATGTGGCAATAGGAGTGTTTTTCCCCTTTATGTTTTGTTCATAGTGAGAGAATCTTGCTATCACGTCTCTCGTGGTGTCTGTTGATGGCATAGTTATTTTTTGTATCCTATGTACTCTTACAAAGCGTATAGGAGATGATATTTCTTTTTTCATTATTTTTAAAACACTTCTCAAACCGTTTTCTCTAGGTCAGTATTTTTCATGGACTCTGGCAGGCCCCGAATTCTTAAGTTGTTACGTCTATTCCAATTTTCTTGATATTCAAGCCTATAACGGATATTCCTCATTTCCAGGCAATCCAGTTCAGCTCTCTCCCGCAACTCCATAATTGCTTTTTTATGAACATCTAAATGAACTTCAGATTCTTCTACCCTTTGTAGCACATTCTGAATATCCATTCTTGTGGCGTTCAATTCTCCTTTAATCATGCATTCTAAGTCATCATCTCTACCATATCTGGCTTTGTAGGAAGTGCTTGTAGGCTATCCGTTTCCTTCTCCATTCTCTGTTGTCCTTGATCTTTTTGCGATGCTCCCTCTTCTCCCAGATCAGTTTTACTTATCTGCCCCTCTGACACAGGTGTTATTACCTTAACACTCTCAAATGTCTGTTCCGTTCTTTGGTCCGTTTTTCCCTGTACCATGTATGTCTTTATAGAGTTACAAATCCCGCTTTCTGCTTGATTGGTTTTAACTCCTTTTCTCCCCATTATTCCCTCCTATCAAATTGTTTTTACTCTATATGTTCACCACCCAGAATACAATCCCCTACTGATCAAGTGGGCACTTACTCAATGAGAAATTATACCCCCAAAAAATTTCAGATAAATAGGCAAATGCAAATACTCAATCACTTCATACAAAAATATGCTTAGACCTATCTTACACAATTTATACTCATACAAGCTACTGCCTACTCAATATGTAGATTAGTATACCCTCGTATAGGGGATGTGAGTAAGTATTCAAGTAGCTATATAAATTTGTGCAGGGTCTGCATACAATCTGTGTTAAAGCAAATATTCAGGGGGGGGGAGAAAGCTAGAAGTTCAAATAAGGCTGCCAGGGTACAGAAGTGCCTAAGGGTAGATAAGTAGGTTATTATGACTATTATTCAAATAATCCAATACATTAAAACTACACATCCACTTTAAAGAATTGTTTGGCTGACTGGCTGACTGGCTAGCTGGTATGTAAGTGTATAAATACACGACATAAACACCTTAAAGCAGAGTTCCACCCAAAAATTGAACTTCCACTTTAAGAGGAGGTGACCCCCTGACATGCCACATTTGGCATGTCATTTTTTTGGGGGGGGCCCGCGGATACCATCTTTTCAGAGGGTTCCAGCTCACACTTCCTTCTGGCGCACCCTCCACGCAGGAAGGAAGATCACCTCTCCCCCTCCCTCTAGCCAATCATCTGGGACAGGTCACAGGTCCCAGATGATTGCGCGGCCAGTCACGGCGCACGGCTCGCGCATGCGCAGTGGGTGTCTGGCTGTGAAGCCACATCCGGGAGCCAAAGTTACAATGCCGGCGCCGCCGGGCATTCCCCGCATCGCTGGACCCTGAGACAGGTAAATGTCTGATTATTAAAAGTCAGCAGCTGCAGTATTTGTAGCTGCTGACTTTTATTTTTTATTTTTTAAGCGGAACTCCGCTTTAAAGAGTATAAGAGTGCACCAATATAGGTGTATATGTTCAAGTTTTTTTAAATGTTTTGCAATTGTTATATCAAAGCGCTAATCTTATTACATACATCTCCTCAAGTAATAAAAGGCAACAAATTAAGCAGCTTTGCGGTTATATGGCTAATAAAGGCAGAAAAATATATGCAAACAGGTTCAATCTGCTTAATCGGAAAGTTCAGGCTGTATGGTTAATAAAAAAATTTTAAAAGAAAAAAACGAAAGAAAAAAAAAAAAAGGGGGGTGGGGGGCAAACAGTCCTCGAAAGCAAAGCTTATAGGCTCAAGCAAGCTAAGGCAGACTAAAACAATCCTAAAACACTCTTCCTTCAAACGTGAGGCAGTCCTTTAAGTAGAACCTCGCCAGCTAGCTGCCAGATAAAAACTTTGTATTAGTTTTCCTTTTTCACCATATAGGCCTAAATAGTTCTGGTTCTATTCCAGCTTTCACTTCTAGAGCGAATGGAAGTGTAAGCACCTCACTGAAGAGTTTCCTTGGACCTAAACAAAACAGTCCCTATAGGTCATTACTTATCTTCCTCCTTGGCTTCCTCATAAGAGGAACAAATAATACAGGTGCATGAACAAGCAGCAAGTAGATATACGAGTGAAAATTCAGGCTGCTATTCAAATATTTTGTGAATTGTTTGTAATTGTTATACCAGAACACAGTCTTAATGCATGTATTTCTTCAAGTGGTGGAAGGTATACTAACACATGATAAACAGCTTTACAACTATGCGACTGTACTGGTGTGAGCAGAAATATATAAGCAGACAAATTCAATCATGCTCGAAGAAAGATAAAGCTCTAAAAATTATGCAAACGAAAAAAAGAGGGGCAAAAAGCCCACTTGTCTCAACTTATGAGCTCTGACAAACGCCTCGCATAACAACTTCCACAGGCCAAGACAGGGTAGACCCTATAAGCTAATATCAATCTTCTTCGTTTGCTTCCTCATTGAAGATGCAGGTATAACAAGCAGGTACACACACAGCAGATAGATGTAGGGGTAGGAATACAGGCAGGTGTGTAGATATTATATATTATATATAGGTATTGTCCAATTGTTATGCAGAAGCGGAAGTTTTATTGCAGATATTTTCTCAGATGCTAAAGAATTATACAGGTTATGCAGGTGGGTAATAAGCGACTATGCAGCTATGCGACTTTGCAGGCGGAAGCAGAAAGATATATGCGAATAGGTTCAATCAAGCTGGTAGGAAAGTTCAAGCTTCTAAAGAAAAAGATGCATTAAGAAAAAAGCAAGCAGGCAGTCCATAGATGCAAGCTGGTAATTTAAAGCAAGCTATAACGGGCTCAATCAAGCTAACGCAGATATCCTAGGAGCTTATAGCATTCTTCCCATAAATACTGCTTCACCAGTTACCTGGTACAAACCTTGCTTAAATTCCTTTTATTTCCCTTCACCACCTTTGAATATAAATGCCGTATGTCTTCCTACCCGTTCTTCAGACTTTCAGTCCTTCAAATTAATTGGTCCGGCTGCAGAGAGGAGCTTCAGCTACACAGACTGTCCCTCTCACCTCCACATTCCCTGCTCCTTCGATGAGCCCTCGTTACCCAGAGCTCCTCGATGTGCTTCGGGGGGGCGTATCAGTGGGCGCACTGCTACACAATATTTTCCCCCACTCGTGGTTCGCCTACCGTCAATGTCCTGTACCGAGTCCTCCATCCGACCGACCGACCCCCTCCGCTCCGTTCTCCACTCACGGGCTCTCTCCTTCCGCCTCTCACGCTACGAGCGAGCAGCTGCAGCCTCCAGCCCCTTCTCCTCTTCAACGCTTCCAAGTGACAGCTCACTCCGGGACCCTCAGTCCAAGGATCAGGGGGAGTCAAACAGGCGGCTGGAGTCTGGGGTCCAGGCAGGGGTCAGGCACTCCGTAAGGGGTGCAGGATTGCCACAGAAAGAGAGTATGAACCTGGCTTCACCAGGAGAAGTTTACTGCTCTCACCATGTTCGCTCAGGGGGGAACACCTGGAGCTCACAGCCTTGAGTTGCTACTTGGCGCCATGTTGTAGCTCTTGGATAAGCTTTAAAACATCTTCAACATTACAGAATAGCTGCAGATCTGCCACTCCTACTAAAGGAGGTCAGTATGGAGTTCTCTCCTTGTATACAGCCCCACAGGTGGCCATGTGGGACTGTCAGGTGTCCATAATCACCATGGCTCATTACAGGTGCTTAAACTTAAGTAAAATAATGTTATTCTTCTTAATAAACCTTATTGTTTTTAATGTATAGTGATCACTGTGCCCTTTGTTATCTGCAGCAAATGCAGGGTGATCTCAAACATCCATGATTACTAGACCAAAGACACAAGGGCCACCAACTGCTTGACAATACCAAAGTGCAGGTTGCAGACAGATTTACAGAATTATTTCTGTTTTACCATATAAGATTTAGACTTTATAACAATTTATATTTTTGTTTTGATATGGAAAGCTAGCATGTATAATTTTCCTACCTTCAACAAATTTATCAGCAACTAATGTTTCCTCTTCCTTTTCTTTCTCTTCAGGTTTTGTAACCACCATAGATGTTAAAGGAGTCACAAACTTGAACTTCAGAGAAAGATCCAGAGCCTGCTGTTTAAGTTTCTCTTTCTCCAATGGGTCTGCAGATATTCTTCATGCAAATAATGTGACTTTAGAATCTCAACTACAAACATTTCATAAATCTTATATTTACATTTTTGTTTATTTACATAATCCGTTTGTCATTTATAGTTTAATAGGAATTGTAATCGGGTTTCCTGCAAAACAATGCTTCACATCTTATGCCCCGTACACACGGTCGGACTTTGTTCGGACATTCCGACAACAAAATCCTAGGATTTTTTTCCGACGGATGTTGGCTCAAATTTGTCTTGCATACACACGGTCACACAAAGTTGTCGGAAAATCCGATCGTTTTAAACGCGGGTGACGTAAAACATGTACGTCGGGACTATAAACGGGGCAGTGGCCAATAGCTTTCATCTCTTTATTTATTCTGAGCATGCGTGGCACTTTGTCCATCGGATTTGTGTACACACGATCGGAATTTCCGACAACGGATTTTGTTGTCGGAAAATTTTATCTCCTGCTCTCCAACTTTGTGTGTCGGAAAATCCGATGGAAAATGTCCGATGGAGCCCACACACGGTCGGAATTTCCGACAACACGCTCCGATCGGACATTTTCCATCGGAAAATCCGACCGTGTGTACGGGGCATTATGCTACTGCCTTATACCGGTGATGTCTGCTTTAGCCTGTTCAGTTGTCCCACCCAATCTGTTTTATAACCATGATCCTTGGGGGGGGCTCACTAGGATTGGCTGACTCCTATAAGATATGCTTTCATATGTCCTATAATAGCTCATGACATTATTAAATAAAGGTAAGCTGTATATATATATATATATATATATATATATATATATATATACACACACACAGTATCTCACAAAAGTGAGTAGACCCCTCACTTTTTTGTAAATATTTTATTATATTTTTTCATGTGACAACACTGAAGAAATGACACTTTGCTACAATGTAAAGTAGTAAGTGTACAGCTTGTATAACAGTGTAAATTTACTGTCCCCTCAAGATAACTCAACACACAGCCATTAATGTCTAAAACGCTGGCAACAAAAGTGAGTACACCCCTAAGTGAAAATGTCCAAATTGGGCCCAAAGTGTCAATATTTTGTGTGGCCACCATTATTTTCCAGCACTGCCTTAACCCTCTTGGGCATGGAGTTCACCAGAGCTTCACAGGTTGTGCTCCTCCACCTTCCATTTGAGGATACCCCACAGATGTTCAATAGGGTTTAGGTCAGCAGACATGCTTGGCCAGTCCATCACCTTTATCCTCAGCTTCTTTAGCAAGGCAGTGGTCGTCTTGGAGGTGTGTTTGGGGTCGATATCATGTTGGAATACTGCCCTGCAGCCCAGTCTCTGAAGGGAGGGGATCATGCTCTGCTTCAGTAAGTCACAGTACATGTTGGCATTCATGGTTACCTCAATGAATTGTAGCTCCCCAGTGCTGGCAGCACTCATGCCAGCTCCACACCATGACACTCCCACCACCAGGCAAGACACACTTGTCTTTGTACTCCTCACCTGGTTGGCGCCACACACACTTGACACCATCTGAACCAAATATGTTTTTCTTGGTCTCATCAGACCACAGGACATGGTTCCAGTAATCCATGTCCTTAGTCTGCTTGTCTTCAGCAAACTGTTTGCGGGCTTACTTGTGCATCATCTTTAGAGGAGGCTTCCTTCTGGGACGACAGCCATGCAGACCAATTTGATGCAGTGTGCAGCGTATGGTCCAGAGCACTGACAGGATGACCCCCCACCCCTTCCACCTCTGCAGCAATGCTGGCAGCACTCATACATCTATTTCCCAAAGACAACCTCTGGATATGACTCTGAGCACGTGCACTCAACCTCTTGGGTTGACCATGGCGAGGCCTGTTCTTAGTGGAACCTGTCCTATTAAACTGCTGTATAGTCTTGGCTACCGCGCTGCAGCTTAGTTTCAGGGTCTTGGCAATCTTCTTATAGTTTAGGCCATCTTTATGTAGAGCAAAAATTGTTTTTTCTTCAGATCCTCTGAGAGTTCTTTGCCATGAGGTGCCATGTTGAACTTCCAGTGACCAGTATGAGAGAGTGAGAGCGATAGCACCAACTTTAACACACCTGTTCCCCATTCACACCTAAGACCTTGTAACACTAATGAGTCACATGACACCGGGGAGGGAAAATGGCTAATTGGGCCCAATTTGGAAATTTTAACTTAGGGGTTTACTCACTTTTGTTGCCAGCGGCTTAGACATTAATGGCTGTGTGTTGAGTTATTTTGAGGGGCAGCAAATTTAAACTGTTATACAAGCTGTACACTCACTACTTTACATTGTAGGAAAGTGTAATTTCTTCAGTGTTGTCACATGAAAAGATATAATGAAATATTTATAAAAATGTAAGGGGTGTACTCACTTTTGTGAGATACTGTATATTTTATTACACACATACACAGTGTCTCACAAAAGTGAGTACACCCCTCACATTTTTGTAAATATTTTATTATATCTTTTCATGTTACATATAGTTACATAGTAGGTGAGGTTGAAAAAAAGACACAAGTCCATCAAGGCCTAACCTATGTGTGTGATTATAAGTCAGTATTACCTTGTATATCCCTGTATGTTTTGGTCGTTCAGGTGCTTATCTAATAGTTTTTTGAAACTATCAATGCCCCCCCCCCCCCCCGCTGAGACCACCGCCTGTGGAAGTAAATTCCACATCCTGGTCGCTCTTACAGTAAAGAACCCTCTACATAGTTTATGGTTAAACCTCTTTTCTTCTATTGTGGGGTCACCAGTACGGTATTTGTAAATTGAAATCATACCCCCTCTTAAGCGTCTCTTCTCCAGAGAGAATAAGTTCAGTGATCGCAACCTTTCTTAATAACTAATATCCTCCAGATGCTTTAGTGCCCTTCTTTGTACTCGCTCCATTTCCAGTACATCCGTCCTGAGGACTGGTGCCCAGAACTGGACAGCATACTCTAGGTGCGGTGGGACCAGAGTCTTGTAGAGTGGGAGAATTATCGCTTTATCCCTGGAGTTAATCCCTTTTTAATGCATGCCAATATTCTGTTCGCTTTGTTAGCAGCAGCTTGGCATTGCATGCCATTGCTGAGCCTATCTACTAGGACCCCCAGATCATTTTCCATCCTAGATACCCCCAGAGGTTATCCCCCTAGTGTATAGACTGCCTTCATATTTTTGCCACATATATTTTTTTCTACACTAAACCTCATTTGCCATGTAGTTACCCACCCCATTAATTTGTTCAGATCTTCTTGCAAGGTTTCCACATCCTGCGGAGAAGTTATGTGACAACACTAAAGAAATGACACTTTGCTACAATGTAAAGTATTTAATGCACAGCTTGTATAACAGTGTATATTTGCTGTCCCCTCAAAATAACTCAACACACAGCCATTAATGTCTAAACCGCTGGCAACAAAAATTAGGTAAAAATGTTCAAGTTGGTCCAAATTAGACATTTCTCCTCCCTGGTGTCATGTGACTCATTAGTGTTACAAAGTCTCGGATGTTAATGGGGAGCAGATGTGTTACATTTTGTGTTATCACTCTCACTCTCTCATACTGGTCACTGGAAGTTAAACATGGCACCTCATGGTAAAGAACTCTCTTAGAATCTGAAAAAAAGAATTGTTGCTCTACATAAAGATGGCCTAGGCTATGAGAAGATTGCCAAGACCCTGAAACTAAGCTGCAGCACGGTGGCCAAGACCATACAGCGGTTTAACAGGACAGGTTCCACTCAAAACAGGCCTCGCCATGGTCGACCAAAGAAGTTAAGTGCACGTGCTCAGCGTCAAATCCAGAGGTTGTCTTTGGGAAATAAATGTATGAGTACTGCCAGCATTGCTGCAGAGGTTGAAGGGGTGGGGGCTCAGTGTGTCAGTGCTCAGACCATACGCCACACACTGCATCAAATTGGTCTGCATGACTGCCATCCCAGAAGGAAGTGTCTTCTAAAGATGATGCACAAGAAAGCACGCAAAAGTTTACTGAAGACAAGCAGACTAAGGACATGGATTACTGGAACCATGTCCTATGGTCTGATGAGATAAACTTATTTGGTTCAGATGATGTCAAGCGTGTGTGGCGGCAATCAGGTGAGGAGTACATGTACAGGAGTGTCATGGTCTGGGGCTGCATAAGTGTTGCTGGCATTGGGGAGCTACAGTTCATTGAGGGAACCATGAATGCCAACATGTACTGTGACACACTGAAGCAGAGCATGATCACCTCCCTTCAGAGGCTGGGCCACAGGGCAGTATTCCAACATGATAACGATCCCAAACACACCTGCCTTGCTAAAGAAGCTGAGGGTAATGGTGAGACCTAAACCCTATTGAGCATCCTCAAATGGAAGGTGGAGGAGCACAAGGTCCAGGCCCCAGACATCTGGAGGAGATCCCTGTGTTGGGGGCTCTGCCCCTGGGGCAAAAGGAAAAGAAGGAGGGAGGGAGGAGGGAGAGAGAGAGGGGGGGCAGGAGAGAGAGAGGGAGGGGGGAGAGAGGAAGGGGGAGAGAGAGCGCTCCAGGACATCATTTAACCATTGTCTCAGCTAGGCTTAGCTGCAAACTCCAAGCCAAGCCAGGAACAGCCTGCCCAGCAGAGAGGCCAGTGCAGCAGCTTTCTGTATTTAAGAAGCTGCTTAAAAAGGGACTGGGTGAGTACAAACCAGAATCACACCCAAAGCCACAGAGAGGACAGTGTAGTGCAATACTGCACATGTCTGGGACCTAGGGGTAGGGATGAGCTTCGAGTTCGAGTCGAACTCATGTTCGACTCGAACATCGGCTGTTCGCAAGTTCGCCGAACAGCGAACAATTCGGTCCACCCGGTGACCCCGCCCCCCTCTGACGCACGGGACATGATGGGACTTCCCTGTGGCATTCCCTGTGATGTCACAGGGAAGTCCCATCACGTCACCGTGCATCAGAGGGGGGCGGGTTCACCGGGTGGCCCCACCCCCCTGTTATTTAAGAACCGTCAGAAGAGGAGACGCGTCACACAGTGGGAGCCTTCCTCCATGCCAGCATGGGTGCAGAGTGGCCCGGAGAAGAAGATGAAGAAGAGAAGAAGATGAAGAAGAAGATGAAGAAGAGAAGAAGATGAAGAGAAGAGCGGGAGCCTCCCCCCCATGCCATGGGTGCGGAGCGGCCAGAGGAGAAGAAGATAGAAGACGCCGCGGAAGAGATGCTGGACGAGAACACCGGAGGAAGAAGAAGAAGATGAAGGAAGATAGAAGAAAGAAGAAGCATTTAAATAAAGGAATTGTCAAAAACTGTCTCTTGTCATTTTTAACATTTTTTTAGTGAAATGGTAGGTGTACTTTTGTACCCCCTTACCATTTCACACAGGGGGGGGCCGGGATCTGAGGGTCCCCTTGTTAAAGGGGGCTTCCAGATTCCGATAAGCCCCCCGCCCGCAGACCCCCACAACCACCGGCCAGGGTTGTGGGGATGAGGCCCTTGTCCTCATCAACATGGGGACAAGGTGTTTTGGGGGGCTACCCCAAAGCACCCTCCCAATGTTGAGGGCATGTGGCCTGGTACGGTTCAGGAGGGGGGCCGCTCTCTCGTCCCCCCCTCTTTTCCTGCGGCCTGCCAGGTTGCGTGCTCGGATAAGGGTCTGGTATGGATTCTTGGGGGGGACCCCACGCCGTTTTTTTTTTATTTTGGCGCGGGTTCCCCTTAAAATATGGAATTTAGGGGGACCCCCACGTAATTTTTTTTTTTTAATTTTGGTTCGGGGTTCCCCTAATATCCATACCAGACCTGAAGGGCCTGGTATGGAATTTAGGGGGACCCCCACGTCATTTTTTTTTTTTAATTTTGGTTCGGGGTTCCCCTGTGGGGAATTCCCATGCCGTTTTTATCAATGAACTTTTATGTGTATTGTCGGACCGGCAATGCAATAGCCGCGAGTAGTTTTAAATGACTTTTTTTCTTTGAAATGTCATTTTGCTGTCAGACTGTTCTAAACACAGGAAACATGCGCCCCTTTACAGGCATACTATAGACACCCCCCAGCTATGAAATTTAAAGGGAAATTACACTTTTATTGTTTGACTTTAAGCATTATTAAAATCACTGCTCCTGAAAAAACTGCCATTTTTGAAACTTTTTTTTGCATTGATACATGTCCCCTGGAGCAGGACCCAGGTCCCCAAACACTTTTTATGACAATAACTTGCATGTAAGCCTTTAAAATTAGCACAAACTTTTTTCCTGTTCGCATGTTCTGGTGCGAACCGAACAGGGGGGTGTTCGGCTCATCCCTACCTAGGGGACAGCTTCAGTGCAGTGCAAGAAAGCAGGAGCACCCCAATGTATCTACTTTGGGCCTGGAGCAGCCAAATGCAGTGTAATACAGCCAAGTGCTGTCTCTTGAATATTGAATCTTTTTGCAACTTTTGCCTTACTGTTTGAGCCTCATCATTACTCCCACTAGTGTGCAACATAGTTTAGTTGGATTGTAACAGCCAGAGACTTTAGCAGTTTCTCAACCGTTTGTTTGGAGTTTACACGCCTCTTTAGTTTTGGGCATCCCCAGTATCCCAATCCCTATCCAAGTTCAACGTTCCCTAAATTAACAAACTAATTTAAAACCCTTAGACTGTTACCATAAAAGATTTTCATAACAGTTTTTTGACATCGTCTAATTGCAGGTTTGCAATTTTTGGGGAATTCCATGATACAGAAAATATATAAATAATTGTGGTCAGAACATTTTCTCATTAGGGTACAAGCAATACTATATAAAAACATACCTTTTCTCCAGCAGTTGCTGTATGGTGAGGTAGGCCCAAAGTCTCTCAGTAAAGTCACCGAATATGTACTCCTGCTGTTTGCTCACCCCATCCTTCTCTTGGATTTGAACATTTTCACTGTATTTCAGTGAATTATCTGCCTGTGTAAGTCAACACAACTCAATATTTATATAAATCTACTATACTTAGGACTAAATACATCATAAAGTTTTCATAAGAATATTTAACAAAACTATTCTGGTATTTACTATGGAAACATCAAGGCATGATACTTCACTAGCTCCAATAGACTTTTTGGATTTAAAAGGAGCGGCCTTTAAGCTGCAGCACGTGAGCAAGATATAGCCCACTGTTTTCTTTTTCTGGCACTTTTCCTGGAGGCTCTGTATGCAGATTGGCAGCAAGTGCCAGGCACTGAAAGGCAGCGCGTTCTATTAGCCAACCACATACTTTAACTGGCACTGCTGAACAGTGTGATCTCCTGCCTGATGTTTTTGTATAACTCAGGCTGTCACGTCATCTGGCTACTAGAGAACAGCACAGGACGTGGAACATATTCAAAGATTCAGTATGTGACCACTGAGCAACAGTGCTGGGTGGCTTTTCTGAACCCACTGATAATGGTGCAATCTTCATCCCACTGTCTCCAAATATGGAACACTATTCCTCCAATGACTCTAAAGTGTGGAACTATTAGACCCATTAAACTCAAAGATGTAGCATTATTCCTCCCACAGACACATGGGAGATTATGGCTTCCAATGACACCAACTTTGGGGCACTCCTTCTCACACTGACTATTGATGGGGCATTATTCCTCCTCAACCTGAGAACCATTGTTGGGTGATTTTTTCTCATCATTGACCATCAACTTTTTTGGCATCTTTACCACTACTGACACCAACAACATGGTAGTATTCATCCTCTCACTGATCACTGAGGCTTGTTTTTTTTAATCCTACTGACTGTTGACCTTTGGGTAGTTTTTACTTCAATAGACCACTGGCCATAGTTTGCAAATCTGACAAACCAAAACTCCAAGAAATGTAAATTCAAGATGAAAATGTTGCTAATAAAAGAAGGTATGTGGAAATGTACTGTATAAATGAGGTCAGGCCGGAACACCCTTCAGATTAATGTATAGAGAAAGACCAAAAAGCTCAAAGCATAATCTCTCTTACATATATGTATGATTTGCTCATCTTCTATGCAAAGTGTGAAACTGCTAAAGAAATGTAGGAAGGATTACAAAAGATGCACAGAAGAGCTAATCTCAGCAAAAAAATGTATTTGATTAGAAATCTATACCAAACCAGGCTTATGAAAGGTAAGGATATGCACGATAACATAAGGCATACCTTGGACATGGTTGAACGACCTGAGAGGTATAGGAAAAGAAATAAAAGATTTTCATGTCACAGCACTATTACTCAGTGGTTTACCAGAAAGTTATGAAATGGTTGTCACAGCACTTGATGCACATCCAGTTGATGAACTGACATTGGAATATATTAAGGGCAAGCTTGTGGATGAATATAAGCATAACACAGAAAGCATTAATAGTGACGCTGCTTCTGTCACAAAATCTTCTTTAGCTTGCCGACGCCTGCCATCGATTGACGGTGGCAGAATGGCAATCCTGCACGAATCGCCGCAGACGTGCCGCGGGTGCGCGCGTGCCTGCCGCATGCCATAGGAGCCCGTGCACGTGGCCGGCGGCTGCCATGGTAATCAATGGCTATTTATAGCTCTGATCGCTGTATAAATGTGGTCCCAAAATAGTGTGAAAAGTGTCCGATCTGTCCGCCACAATGTTGCAGTCCCAATAAAAATCGCAGATCGCCTTCATTCTAGCAAAAAAAAAAAAAATAATAAAAATGTTATAAATCTATCCCCTACTTTGTAGACGCTATAACTTTTGCGCAAACCAATATACGCGTATTGCTTTTTTTCTTTACCAAAAATATGTAGAAGAATACATATTGGCCTAAACTGTGGAAGAAATTTGTTTTTTTTTATATATTTTTGGGGGGTATTTATTATAGCAAAAAGTAAAAAATATTGTTGATTTTCAAAATAGTCTGTTTTTTTGTTTATAGTGCAAAAAATAAAAATCGAAGAGGTGATCAAATACCACCAAAAGAAAGCTTTATTTGTGGGCAAAAAGGACATCAATTTTGTTTGGGTACAGCGTCGCACAACTCCGCAATTGTCAGGGGCTGAAGTGGTTAAAGATGAAAAATAGGATTAAAAACAGTAACATGAAACCAGAAACATGTGAATGTTTTGTGTGCAAGAAACAAGGTTAATTTAAGTAGATTGCAGAATCTGGAAAGCTAGAATGCAAAAACAAACTAAACTACAAAAAAGCCAAAAGTCTGAAGGAAGAAACAGATTTTCCTTAAGATATGAATATGTTTTTCAATCTAAAGCTTGAACCTCATCTTTGCAAGCATGGTGTGTTGATTCAACAGCTACAAGTCACGTGACAAATGACAAAAATGTCTTTATTCACCTTGACCAGAGTAAAACATAAAAAATTACCACAGCTAATGGTCCTATTTCCCAGCGTGTCACCAGAAAGATACCTGTGAAAAATGTCCTCTATGCCCCTGCTCTTAAAACTAATCTTCTGTCAGTGAAGAAGCTCAGAAAATAAGGCAATGTAGTGACCTTTCAAGATGACAGGGGTGCCATCACAAACGGGGATATCTTACTTGCAAAGGCTAAAATTACAGATGAACTGTATCAGCTGAACTGCAATGTGGTTAAAGCGGGGGTCCACCCACACCGCCCAAAAAAAAAAATATTAAAAGCCAGCAGCTACAAATACTGCAGCTGCTGACTTTTAATACATGGCCACTTACCTGTCCCAGGGTCCAGCGATGTCGGCAGGGGACCCGAGCGGGTTCTCGGCAGCTGCTGCTGCCATCCTAGGTGAGGGAATCAGGAAGTGAAGCGTTGCGGCTTCACTTCCCGGTTCCCTATTGCGCATGCGCGAGTCGCGCTGCGCGTCCCAAGTGGTCCCCACTCTCTCCTGGGAGCTGTGTGTTCCCAGCAGACAGCGCGGTGGGGATGGGAAGAGGCATAGACTCCCATGGGAGTCTATGCCGGAAGTGGGTGCAAATACCTGTCTTAAACAGGTATCTGCACCCCCCTCCCCCCTGAAAGGTGCCAAATGTGACACCGGAGGGGGGGAGGGTTCCGAAAAGCGGAAGTTCCATTTTTGTTGGAACTCCACTTTAATACTGCCAAAGAGGAAAAACATTCAAATTGCATTCACACATGGCACAGATGACTTGGGCACAGAAGATCTGACATAATAAAGAAATTAACTGAGAATGACTACGCAAGTGGAAGAAAAGTGAGTCCATGTAATCAAAAGATGAAATGCACCAGCTGTATACAAGGAAAAATGACAACAAAAGTCTTGCCAAAGCAGAGTAATAGCAGAGCTAAGAAACCTGTGAACTTCATTCAGATCTTTGCGATCCAATGGAAAAATTGACTCCAGGAAAGAAGAGTTATTTGCTCACTTTTATAGATGGCAACTCCAGGTTTACTACACTCTGGGGGTTATTTACGAAAGGCAAACCCACCTTGAACTGCAAGTGCACTTGGAAGTGCGGTCGCTCTAAATCTAAGGGGTAGATCTGAAATGAGTGGAAGCTCTGTTGATTTTATCATCCAATCATGTGCAAGCTAAAATGCTGTTTTTTATTTTCCTTGCATGTCCCCCTCGGATCTACAGAGACTTTACTTCCAAGTGCACTTTCAGTGCAAAGTGGATTTTCCTTTAGTAAATAACCCCCTATATATGTTACACAAAAGTGAAGTACCAGAGAAACTTGAACAGTATTTGGCTCAAGTAAGCAACAAATTTGGGAGTGTATTGCGCACAGACAATAAAACTGAATATTCAGGTGACAACACAAAGCCCCGAACATGAACAACCAAAACATTTTTGGAAGCAAAGCCTATGTGCACATCCCAAAAGATAAACCTACAAAACGGGATGCTTGCGCAAAGGAAAGTGTACTCGTGAGGTACAATGAATCTCAAAATTGATACAGAATTTTACACCAAGACACAAACATGTAAGCATCAGGAGAAGTGCAATTGTCAATGAAACTTCAGTGTGTTCAAAATTTCATGAACTAGCACAAACACTTAAAATTTAGGGAAATTCCACATCAGTGCCACATAAAGATAAGCAACAAAGACACAGAAATAGAAATTAACAAGGACAATCCAAATACTGTAAAAGAAGAAAACAGGCCACAGAAGGCTTCAATCAGGAAATCTACCAGAAGCAATAAAGGTATTCCCAGCCAAATGTCTGTCCTGTGTTGCTCGTGTGGCATTAATACCAGACCCAGATTCATGAAATGAAATGTAAAGACTTCCAACCCATGAGAAACAAAAGTTGATCAAATGCTTACAATAAACAGGTTTATAGAACTGAGATCTGAAATGGGACTAATATAAGGAGTAGTTGTGAATGCTGGTGTTGGAATACAAAGCTCATTTGTATTTTAACAGCAGAACTATGTTCTCTCTAAGCAGTCTCCAGTAAAGTTTCTTGTTAATAATACCAGTGGTGTGCGACCCTCCATTTCAGACTTGCATCATCTGCTACAGGAGTGAGACTGGGCTCTGTGCTGCTCCGCACCTTCCCTTCACAGTCCTAGCACAGTCCTAGCGCAGGCCTAGTCAGCAGCTTGTTGGGCTGCCAAACAAGCTGCTGACTAGGCCTGTGCTTTGAATTAACACCAGAAAAAATACCATTGTAGGTCCAATTCACTTCTGGTTTGTTCACTTTGTTGCCAGTCAAGCCCTGATGAAGGGGACACTTAGACCCCCGAAACACTTTGCCTACTTTTTGAATTGTACCCCTGACCTTTAATGGAATAAAATTGTATCTGGACCTCTTAGGAGTGGTGTGGCACTTAAATTTTAACTCTTTTTACTTCATTCTTTTTGTCAGTTTGTGAAATGCCTTATAATGTAAAAACACAAACATTATTTGACATGCGCTGGAATCAATATTAGTGCAGGTACAGAAAGGATTTTAGGACTGATAAAAAAGACCATTTAAAATAACTAGTATAGCATCATATCCCTAACAAGATGAGCAGAAAGGAAAAGACCATGGAACTGGGGCTTTTTAGGTGCTAATAATCAAATGAAAATAAATATTAAATACATGAACAAAAATTAAGTTTTATCTTTAACAAACCTTCTGAAGAAGCAGACCAAACTGCTGAATCTAAACATTGTATTATGGGATGTTGCACAATCATGTACTTGTGTTAAATCTATGTTATTCTGGGGTGTACTTGTCAGCAATGTCCCTAATAATGCACTATTGAGCTCTTTTGTAATTGTATACTTGTCTTTTTGGGCAAAAAAAAAAAAGATTTGTTAAAAGATAAAGCTTATTTATTGTTGTTCGTTTATTCACTATTTATTTTTATTTGATGATTAGCACCTGAAAAGTCCCAATCCTGTTGTTTTTTTCCTTCTGAAATAACTAATATTGTTGAACCTGGCCAATGTCTGTGTGTGCATTGGAGATCTGGTGGCATGGATAGCTAAGAACAATGTGTTTATGTTGCAGTGCAGATCTCATTGGTGCCATGCATGATGGGGAGAGGGATGCATGTGTTGCTGTACAGATATCACTGGTGACATGGAAAGTGGGGTTTGAGGAGTGCATACTGGTGAGTTAACTATGTGTACTGCTGTGCAGATCTCATTGCTGATATTGATGATGGGGGGAGAATTACATGTGCTAGAGTGCAGATTCCATTGTTGAAATGGTTGATTTACTAAAACTGGAGGGTGCAAAATCTAGTACAGCTCTGCATAGAAACCATAGAAAACTTAATTTTTTTTTTTAAAGCTTAATTGAACAAGTTAGATGCTGATTGGCTACCATGCACAGCAGCTGTGCCAGATTTTGCACTATCCACTTTTATTAAATCAGCCCCAATGTGTTTATGGGTTGCTGATCTTAATGGTGATAAGGATATGGATAGAGTACAGGCGAGGTAGTGCAGATCTCATTGGTTGCAAGGGGCTGAGTCATGTGATAGAGTGCAGATATTTTGGTGATATCCATAGTGGTAAGTAAGATGTGTGTTGGAATGCAGATCTTATTGGTAGCATGGATTGGCTTAGTCTACAATAATATGCTTTCTTAGACATGACACTTTTAACAGGACAGTATTTATACATACCCCTTCTGCCTGTATATCCACAGAGAAGAAGTTCAAATCATTATCGATTATTCGTCCTGCAACCACAATTTCACTGCCATCAAAGTAATGGTTGAAGCTGTTCTGGGTGACGTTTGCAATTGCATTCTCAGGATATTGCATTTTAATATCAACCAATGTTGGGTTTGCAATTTCTGTATAAAATCCCTATTATACAAGTAAAGAAACATTGGTTTTATGTATGTATTTTATTTTCTGAAATATAACAAGCCTAAAATATATGCAGTGTAAAAGACATTTTGAGAATCAAACTGTTGAGTGAGCTCCATGGAAAAACTAACCTGCATCTGCACGGTTGCATCTGAGTCCTCATAAATTCGACGGGCAATGCCTGAATTTTCTAATGCCATCTTCTCAAGAAATCCATAATCAACCCCATAACCAAAACCAAGACAGTACACGGTATATCCATTTTTGTTAGCTTTCCTTACATTTTCTTGAATTTTTTCTGGTTCTGTCTCACCTTTTAGAGGAAAAACAACAATCATATCAGTGATATTTTAGGGATATATATTACACAGTAAAATGTGATCAAACATAAAATCTAATTGGTTCAGTCATTCACTAATATGCAGAATAATGTGATCACCATTATGAACCATCAGGATTTTTAGAAATAATAAAAGACCACAACAAAATATTTTTACTTCAGTCTGGGAAGTGGCTGCTGGGATAAAGCATCATACTGTATATAATGTAATTCTGTTACCTTGATCCACATTTTTGGCAAGGTAATGTATTTATTATGGTTGTAGCGGTAGCGGTAGCTATGCATCTTCATTACATTGCCAAGCTGACCGGGACTCTTAATGAACAAAGATACAGCTTGTCAGCTTTGCACGGGGGACTCCCCCCCCCCCCTTTTTCTTCTCACAGACTTGTTCACAGGTAAGACAGCCCACTCTGCCTTTCACCTAGTTTTCCATAGGCAGAGGTGAGTGGGCCAATCAAGGGAGGACTGAAGGAGATGCAAAGAACTTTGGGAGATGCAGAGAACTCTGGGAGATGCAGAGAACTCTGGGAGATGGAGTTACCAGCACAGACTGCTTGATTGAAATTAACACACAGAGAACTACACATTCCAAGAAGCACTGCTCCATGGGAGAAGTTTTACCACATAAAAGGGGCAGAGTTACCACGAGGCAGGGAAGAGTCGGACGTGTTGACAGGAGGCGGCGGGCTTAGACCTGGGGGATCACATCTGCCACAGCCAGGAAGTTGGTGGCGGACATCTGGGATCAAAAGAGGACTCTGCATGCATCCCTAGACATCCCGATCCGCGTGCAAGGCCCCTGTGAAGAGGTGTCAATCGGGCCCTTGCAGGGACCGGCACCACAGTAATTTCACCTGCAGCCTTTGGACACAGCGGTGAGCTTTCGCCCAATCCTACATAAGCCAAAACTCTGATTTATCCTTTTGCCCTGCTTCCCTTATTAACATGGAACCGTGATGCTGTTACACTCTGCCTGGCAGTGAAAATACTTGTCTGCTACCCCATAGGATTACAATACTAGTTGCTGTCAAGCCTTTTGGATGTACTATGTTCACCTCATTTCAAAAGATCAACAAGTGCACCACTGTAAAGTAGCTCAAGATCTTAAGGACCCTAACTGAGTTCAGGACACTAGTCAATTACAGGTGGATCCACATTGGGGGTTGATTCAGTGCACTGGGTCAGGTTTCGATGTTAAGCTCACCTGCTGGGATTGTGATGCTGGATGAGGAAGGGAAAGGATTGACAGACAAAGATAAAGTCATTCTTTTACCCTCCTTCTGCCTGGACTCATATAGCCCAATTTGTTTGGGGTTGTTGGATGCTCTATTGAAGTTAACAGTACACTTGCTATTCTCATGTGTTTACCTCTGCTCTTGGGGGCCATTTCACTTAAAGGGGTGCTCTAAGAACAGACGAAGTTGACCTTGTTGATTTTTTTCTAAAACTCTTATCTTGTTATACCTCATACCTGCTTACTGTTTTATATTACTGTGATTGTTTGTTTTGTTCTCTTTTAAGCAAGCGCACAGTATAGATTACTTTCTGATTTCATGCTGTTTCTTTTGCTGTGGTAATTACACTACACTACTGTCAGGTGTGCCGGGGGGGGTCAGTCTGTTCTTGGGGTTGAGGAGGCAGAGTAAAGGATCAACAATATTCAAGCGGCTCCTGCAGAGGTAGCGCTATGTGGTCATAACTATTTTTCTATAATTGTTCTTAAACCGGGTAAATCTAAAATATTGCATACCCTGTTTTTAAATCAAATTTACACATACAAATGAATGAGCCAGAAGAGTAACTCATCCATCTTTTCTCCTTGGCATGGTCGGTGTCAGTTGGTGAAACAAAGGGATCTTAATAGACATGCATTTGATCCTCCCTCTGGTGAATGAACCAGGGATCGACATGTATTACATCACTCTCTGGTTTACAGCTGTCATTTATTATCTTCATTGGAGTGCAGGAGAAACAAGGGAGTGGAGGAGGTTAATATATTAGAAAACCTTCATGAACAAACAGCATCATAAAGGCCAAGGAACACACCAGACAGGTCAGAGATAAAGTTGTGGAGAAGTTTAAAGCAGGATTAGGTTATAAAAAATATCCCAAGCTTTGAACATCTCACGGAGCACTGTTCAATCCATTATCTGAAAATGGAAAGAGTATGACACAACTGTAAACCCACCAAGACATGGTCGTCCACCTAAACTGACAGGCCGGGAAAGGAGAGCATTAATCAGAGAAGCAGCCAAGAGGTCCAATCGTAACTCTGGAGGAGCTGCAGAGATCCACAGCTCAGGTGGGAGAATCTGTCCGCAGGACAACTATTAGTCGTTGTCAGAAACCTTGAAATCAGGCAGAAACAGAAGTACAGTTAAATCACATTTGTTTAATAATAAACGTAAAAAGAACAAATGTAGTGAAAACATAGCCAAAGTTCAGTAACCGGAACGGATAGTCAGCCAAGCCAGAAGTCAGGAATCAATGTAGTGGAACGGCAAGCAGGATCTGGAGCCAGAAGGGATGTCAGCAAAGCAAGTCTTGAACAAGATCGCAGGAGATAGTTTCTGTGATGTTGACCAAGGCGAAAGCAGAGCTCCTCTGGACTGGAAGGCTTAAGTAGGCAGGACTGATGGGCAGGATATCATAAACAGCTGAGTAACTGTGGAGAGATAAGAGCTGGAAATTAGCCGACAGCTGAGCGGCCAGCTCAGAGAAGGAAGGGCTGAGCCCAGCCCTGACAGTGCCCCCTCCTCAATGACCCCTCCCCCACGGAGGACCACCAGGCTTGAGAGGAAAACGTCTATGGAAATCACGGAGGAGGACAGGGGCATGTACGTCCAAAGATGAGACCCAAAAGCGTTCCTCCAGACCTTACCCTTTCCGATGCACCAGGTACTGTATGCGCCCACGGAACCTACGGGAGTCAACAATGGACTGTACTTCATACTCCTCATGGTTCTCAACCTGTACAGGGTGAGGATGTGGCACCGAGGTAGTAAAGCAGTTGCAGACCAAAGGTTTTAATAAGGAGACATGAAATACATTAGAAATACACATATTAGAAGGAAGGTCTAATGTGTAAGCCACTGGGTTAATCCTGCGAAGAATACGGAAAGGCCCAATAAAGGCCCGTTCTTTAGGCAGCCTGAGCTCCCTGTCCCCTCTATTCAACCCCAGGAGCACCTCCTGCCAACTGAGGAACCTATGCTGCTGGGCCGGACCAAGCTATCTCCCGGAGAACATGGTAAGCGCAGAACTCTGGGCCTGTGCCTCTATTGTGGGGCCTAAGGTAATTATCGTGACACTTGCTCTCTTCGTCCGGAAAAACGCTCGGCTAATACATCTGGAAGGTGGCGTATTGGACCCTGAAATATCACCTTCACCTTCTCATCTTCTTCTTTCTGTGTTCCTTCATGTCAGCGCTTCCTCTCATTCGGTCTCGGCATATCTGGATTCTGGATATCCTTCCTTATCTTATCTAAGGTCTCATCTCCTATCGTTTTAGGTCTTTCTTGGTTACGGCTCCATTCTCCACACATTGACTGGACTGCTGGACAGATCTTGGCTTGGGGTTTCTCCTGTTCCTCATCCTGCCTACTCAAGGTTGCCCCAAAAGAGAAACGTCCTGTTGCCACCATCCCAGTATCTTCTGCTCTTCCCTCTGCATATAGCGATTTCTGGGGTGTGTCCTGCAATAATTAGGCTGATGCACTCTCTAGGTCATGTGGCACTCTGGATGAAGAGCCAACCTGTGAACCTGAGCCAATCATTGACTTCAGTTTGCATAACCATTTACCTTTGCCTGTCCCTAAACTCCCTTGGACGCACAGCCAGGCTAACTTATCCGCAAGTTCCACAGTCGCTACGCCCTGCTATGCGATTGAAGTAGTCGCTACACCTGGCGATGCTATTCAGTCGGCCTCTGCACCAGTTATGCCAGTCCAGCCCATGCCCAGTGAGTTTCCTGCTTTTTCTTATTCAGGACCTTCTGTAACCTGGCCTCACCCTACTACTACTACGTCCATTCAAACCTGTCTAAGAGGCTCAATCCATCCTTTGGATAGACTGCCTCATTCGGCCAGGTGGGGTTTTCAACCTTTTTTTCAGGACTCTCTGCATTCTGCTTGTGTTTCAGCTATCCAGCTTGACTCCTGTGACACGTCACCTTCTAACCAACCTGGTCTCAGGGATCCACTGACCTCTGCCCAGTCCTGTGATGGTCCTGTGATGGATGTCCAGCTCATCTTTAAGGGTCTGGGGGACCCTGCTCAGTCTCCTGATGTTCTTCTCATGCCCGTACCCATTTCTAAAAAGCCTTTAGTTCTCATTAAGTCCTCTCGTCCTTTCCCTAACTCGGTTACGGTCTCTGAGGATGATCCAAAGTACGAGGTTAGTCAAGTTCTGGATTCCTGGCTTCGTAAAGGCACTCTTCAGTACCTTGTACATTGTAAAGGGTTTGGTTCTAATCTCTGTACACTTTTGTTTGATATGAAACGGCCAGAATTAGCTGTTCAGGAAATTGTGGTTGGGCAACTGATGGTCAGCAGATGTTAACAGAAATTAAGAAACGTTGACCTTTTTAGCCTGAACTGTATAGGTTAAACTGAAGTCACTGAAATCACAAGATGAAGACATCACTAATATATGCTAATGAACTTTTATGTGTATTAATCTCATTGGTCCCAAGTGGGGCAGGTTCTTGTAAAGACACAACATAAAAAGCCTCCTGCTTAATAAACCATTGTAATCATTCATCACGTACCCCTGTGTGTGTATGTGTATTGATTAACCGCCGGCGAGGTCCTCCACTGAGCCAACTCAAGAGCCTAGGCCAGTAAGAGAAGACGAGCAACCTAACAAGGAGAGGAATTGAATCACTGCATCTGAGGTCTTTGCGCCTCGTCTGTTGAGGAGGTTTCATGTGAAGTTTCCCTTTAAGCCTGGGTCCAGGCGGGGGGAGGGGGAGGCCTCGTAAGAGGGAGGGTACTGTCATGGTTATGCAGTAATGTTTGTCTGTTAGCTTACCTCTCCTCCATGTGTTCACCTTTAGAGGCCAGTCACTCTGGCTGCTTAAATAATCTCTCCTCAAAGCATGGCTCCACCCCAGCCCCTATCAGGGAACTCTATATTAACCTGTGCACTTCAAGCTTGCCCTGCTGATCAACTATTGTGATTTGGCTTCCGTGTGCTCATTGCTCTGTGTCCTACGTCTGATACTGTTTACCGATCTTGGCTTGTTCTTGACTATACCTGCTTGCTTGTGACCCTGACCTTTTGGCGTGTTCTCTGTCTATTCCTGTCTGCTAGTCGCCCTGACCTTTGGCTTATCTCCTTACTATCCCTTGTTGTCCTAGACTGCTGCTTCCTCGCTGTCCTCCTGTAGCCTACTGTGAGCATGAGCTGGGAGACCCTGAGGGCCGCGACCTGGAGCCAGTTGCAGCGCAGTCCATCCTCCCCACTAGAGGCTCTGGTGAACACCTGCTGGCTCTTAGACTCTACGCCCTGGGGAATCTTATGCTCTAGCTCCCAGTGGGATCTGTGTTGTTGCTTTAGTGGACCTGCCTTCCTGAACCACCCAGAGTTCCATCCGCAGAAGTCAGCCGTAATGTCCACTACCTTGCGGTACACTCCTGTCTCCAACGGGGTGCATCTGTCACCTGGACTTAGGTGACCTGACAGCAACGTAGGAATTGCTCCAAGGACTGATTGTCTCGTTCTGCAGCCCCATTAGACTGCAAGTGATACGCAGAGGAGAAAGCAAGCTGTATTCCCAACTGTGCACAAAAGCCTCACTAGAACCGGGACACAAACTGACTACCCCTGTCCGAGACAATCACCTTGAGTAGCCCATGTAAGAAAAAGATCTCAAGAGCAAAAATGGAAGCCAGTTCCTTAGAAGTGGGCAACTTCTTCAGTGGAATACAATGGCACATCTTTGAGAACCGGTCAATCACCATAAGGATAACTGTGTTGCCCTGGAAGTTGGATAACTCCACAATGAAATCCATAGACAGGTGGGTCCAGGGCCTCTCACCATTGGGTATAGGTTGTAGGAGGCCTACTGGAAGGTGCCATGGAGTCTTACTGTGAGCACACACGGTACAGGCAGCTACGAAGTTAGTTAAATCAGCAAGTAGACTAGGCCACCAGAATTGTTGGGAAATGGCCCAAAAGAGTTGACTCTTCCCAGGGTGGCCAGCAGCCTTGGGATAATGGTAAGTCTGGAGCACAGCAGTACGGAGACTCTCTGGGACAAAGCAGCGATCACAAGGTTTCTCAGGAGGAGCATGGACCTGAGCAGCAAGAATTTTGTCAGGAGGAGTGAGACTGGTGCGAACCGTAGCCAGAATACGATCAGGAGGAATCACAGGAACTGGAACTGACTCCAACTTGGAAGTGGAGGAAAATTGTCATGACAAGGCGTCAGCCTTTACATTCTTAGTACCGGGTAACAATGAGACAATGTAATTGAAATTTGACAAGAAAAGAGCCCACCTTCTGCGAGAGAGGCGTTAAGCCTCAGACAAGAATGTGAGATTCTTTTGGTCAGTAAGAATGAGAACTGGCACAGTGGTACCTTTGAGCAGATGTCTCCATTCTATCAGGGCTAAAATGATCACCAACAGCTCTGTCACCAATCTCGTAATTGCACTCAGCAGGTGACAATTTCTTGGAAAAGTAGCCACAAGGATGCATAGTGCTCTCAGAGGTAGGATGATGAGACAAAAGGGCGCCAACACCAGTTTCAAAAGCATCAACCCCAAGGATAAAAGGTAACGTAGGATCAGGATGTGCAAACAAAGGAGCAGAAACAAAGGCAGCCTTGAGACTCTCAAAGGCCTTAATGGACTCTGGAGACCAAATCTGTGGGTTACCGTCATTTCTGGTCATATCAGTCAGGGGCTTGACCAGAGACGAGAGGTTACGAATAAACTTCAGATAATAGTTGGCAAAGCCCAGGAAACGCTGCAGAGGGTCGGGGCCACTGTAGAACTGCCGAAAGTTTCTCTGGGTCCATCGAAAAACCAGCAGTGGAAATGACATAACCCAGGAATTTAACCTGTTCATGATGGAACTCGCATTTCTCCAGTTTACAATAGAGATGGTTCTCTCTTAGTTTCTGAAGCACACGACAGACATCTGTATGGTGGCTCTCCGGGGACTTGGAAAATATGAGGATATCATCGAGCTAAATCACCACACATAACTGCAACAAATCTCGGAGGACATTGTTAATAAATTCCTGGAAAACTGCCAGGGCGTTACAAAGGCCAAAAGGCATTACGTGCTACTCATGATGGCCTGTTCTGGTATTAAACGCAGCTTTCCACTCGTCTCCCTCCTTAATCCTCACAAGATTGTATGCCCCTCTCAAATCAAGCTTTGTGAAAACCGTTGCTCCCTTGAGGTGGTCATTCTTAATCGTGAAACAATTGAGACCCCTATAATCAATACAAGATCTCAGTTCACCACTCTTCTTCACAAAGAAGAAACGAGCACAAGCAGGAGACCAGGATTTGCGGATGAAACCTTGAGAAAGTGCGTCTGCAACATACTCCTCCATGGCCTTATCCTCCAAGACCGACAAAGGGTAAACCCGACCATGAGGGGGTATAGCACCAGGCTGAAGGTCAATTGCGCAATCATACAGCCGGTGTGGAGGAAAACTACTGGCTTGACCTTTGTCAAAGACATCTCTAAAATCGCGGTACTCATTCAGCAGGGAGGAGAGTGAAGAGGTGCACAGGACCTTGGCTACCTTCTGGAAGCATGTCTCACTGCATTGTGGTGACCAGGAGAGAACCTCAGCACGGAGCCAATCAAAAGAGGGGTTGTGCCTCTGTAACCAAGGATAACCAATAACCAGCGGAAAGGTGAGTAAATAACTTGAAATTGGATTATCTCATGGTAAAGAGCCCTGTCAGGTCTCTCACCTACCAGACCGGTGAGTCCACTTGGGCAGAGGGTAGGCTCCCTTACCTATCCGACTCGCGGCCCCTGATAGAGCAGACAGGGAACCCACGAGTGCGGAGTGGTATGAGAGCCTGGTTCAGGAGTCCAGATGCCGGAAAAGAGGTGGTCCTCCAACAGCAGGTAGTAATCAGGAGCACAGGCAACAGATGCTGAGCAGGAGCTGTAGACTGGTCACACACAGGCAGAGTTCGGCAACAGGCGGGCAGCAGAAGTACAAGAGGACCACGCAGGAGCGAGGTCAAACAAGCCGGGGTCAGGTGCAGGCAGAAGTCAGGAAAGTCCAATAAGCAAGCCGGGTCGTCAACAGATCAGAACTCAGGAACACAGGAACACAGAGAAGGTAACAGGAACTTAGGTACAGGAGCTGTTGATCAGGCAGCACCGAGCAGAGAGTGTAGCAAGCCTAAATAGGCTGATTGGCGCCAAACGCCGCGCATGTGTGTGCGCCGGTACGCACAGGCGCCCGCGCACACGCGCGCACACCAGCACCACCAGACACACGCTTACCAGCGCCCATAGGCGGACGCTCGCTAACGCGCGCGTGCCCGGGCACCACCGCGCACACCACTGCCAGCTGGATCATCCACACCAGTGCCCACAGAAGCATGCGCCCCAGCACACACAGGAACGCGCGCACCGACGCCCGACCAGGTAACCTCTCTGACAGTGCCCCCTCCTCAAGGGCAGACTCTGGATGCCCAGTTGGGCTAACTTGGAGGCATGCAAATTTTTGAATGCTTGCAAGAGTTCTCTGGCATGCAAGTTGCTTTCTAGCTCCCATGAGTTGTGTTCAGGGCCATACCCCTTCCACTTTATGAGGTATTGGGTTTGATTGCGCCTCCATCTGCAATCTAGAATTGCTTCCACTTCGAACTCCTCCTCGCTGTTAACTAGGATAGGTTTGGGCGGGCCGACACTACGGCCAACAAAAGGATTGGGGGTAACCAGTTTCAAGAGAGACACGTGGAAGACCGGGTGCACCTGCAGGGAATTAGGCAGGTCAAGTTCGTAGGCGACGTTGTTAATCTTTCTCTTTACCAAGAAGGGACCCAAGAACTTCGGGCCTAGTTTCTTAGACGGACAGGCCAATTTCAGATTGGCGGTAGATAACCATACTGGTTTGCCTGGTTCCAAAACAAGTTCTCCACGCCTTTTTCTATCGAACATCTTCTTGTAATAATCTTGGGCCTTGACCATGGTATCCTGCAGTAATTTGTTGTTTTTTGAAGAGAAATCCAAGGTTTCGGATACGTATGCGCTTGTCTTCTTCTGGGGTAAGGGATGGACGGAGCAGACCAAGTTGCATGGGTTCTGGAACTTCCGCGACTGGAGCAGAGGAGGCAGGAGGAAATTGGGGAACTGGGAACCCTGGGAAGCATCCAAATAGGGCGAGGGTAACTAGTGGACCTCTCGGAACGTCTCTCTCTCAGGCGGCGGTCAATCTGAATGGACAAGTTGATGAGTTCATCCAGAGTCTGGGGTATCCAAACACGTGCCAACTCATCTTTAAGGGGGTCAGATAACCCCATCCGAAATTGATGACACAGGGCAGCATCTTTCCACTCTGTATCAGAGCTCCAGTGTCTGAACTCCACTGCGTAATCTTCGGCTGCTCTGCGACCTTGCTGCAGGGAGTGCAAGGCGGCCTCAGCAGTAGCCGTTAGTTGAGGGTCCTCATATAACTGTGACAGTGCAAGGAAGAAGGCATCCAGGGTATCCAGGGACCTGGATTTCTGCTCCAGTAGACGGTGAGCCCAAGTTTGCGGCTCGCCGGTCAGTAATGATATGACAAAACCCACTTTTGTGGCATCCAGGGAAAACGTGCGGGGTTGTAAAGCAAAATAGAGCTCACAAGCATTGCGGAACGCCCGGTATTTGCAATGTTCTCTTGTGAACTTTTCGGGTGTGGGTACCCTGGGTTCAGGAGGGAGCATTACTACGGAGGGTGCTGAGGAAAGTCCGGCAGATGATGCTCCCTGCGGGTGAGGAGATGCTGAGAAGGCTTGGACCTGTCCCTCTAATCTGGTGTAGCCTTCTTGTAGGCTTTTAACTGCTTGGGTAAGGCCTGCTAGGTGCCTACAAAGTTCATCCATGGGGGAGGCCCCCTGCCCGGACTCGGTCATGGCTGCCTGATACTGTCCGGTCTCTCACTTACCAGACCGGTGAGTCCGCTTGGGCAGAGGGTAGGCTCCCTTACATATCCGACTCGCGGCTCCTGATACAGCAGACAGGGAACCCACGAGTGCGGAGTGGTATGAGATCCTGGTTCAGGAGTCCGGATGCCGGAAGAGAGGTGGTCCTCCAACAGCAGGTAGTAATCAGGAGCACAGGCAACAGATGCTGAGCAGAAGCTGTAGACTGGTCACACACAGGCAGAGTTCGACAACAGGCGGGCAGCAGAAGTACAAGAGGAGCAGGCAGGAGCGAGGTCAAACAAGCCGGGGTCAGGTGCAGGCAGAAGTCAGGAAAGTCCAATAAGCAAGCCGGGTCGTCAACAGATCAGAACTCAGGAACACAGAGAAGGTAACGGGAACTTAGGTACAGGAGCTGTTGATCAGGCAGCACCGAGCAGAGAGTGTAGCAAGCCTAAATAGGCTGATTGGTGCCAAACGCCGCGCACATGTGTGCACCGGTACGCACAGGCGCCCGCGCACCCGCACACGCCCGAGCATGCCCCTGGACACCGGCGTGCACACCAGCACCTCCAGACACACGCTTACCAGCGCCCAAAGGCGGACCCGCGCTAACGTGAACGCGCGCGCCCGGGCGCCACTGCGCACACCACGGCCAGCCGGATCATCCACACCAGTGCCCACAGAAGCACATGCCCCAGCACACACAGGAACGCGCGCACCAACGCGCACCGGCGCGCACCGACGCCCAACCAGGTAACCTCTCTGACAAGCCCCTACGGCCATGGACAACGGAACCGTCTCATGAGTCACATGGGCAGTCTGTAGATGTCTCCCATCAAGAGCCTCAATGGCAAGTGAAGTGTCACGCAGCTGCAGCGGATTCGATTGCTTCGATACAAAGAGAGCATCAATGAACAGGCCTGCAGCCCTAGAGTTGATTAGAGCCTGTATCTCGATGGATGACTAAGCCCAAGAAAGGGTGACCGAAACCAGGGGCTTATCCTTCTGGATAACTGGGGATGAAACAACGCTACCTAAGGTCTGTCCGTGACAGGACCTCAAGGTTTGGGCGTTCCCTGGACGGGTAGGACAAGACTTCAAAAAGTGACCTGCCTGGCCACAATAAAGGCACAATCTCTCCCTCCTCCTAAAGGCTCTCTCATCCGCAGAGAGACGTGTGAAACCGAAGTGTAAGGGTTCACCTTCACTGACCGACTCGGGAACCAGGAGGCATGGGAGGTGAGGGAGGCATGGGTGGGACTGCAAAGCTCGGAGACAAGCGTACAGGAGGCTTCCGCAAGCGCTCCTTAAAAGAGAGTCTTTCTCTGAGTCTGGAGTCAATGAGGATGGCAAACGTGATCAACTTCTCCAGCTCAGTGAGTATATCTCGGGCTGCTATCTCATCTTTGATGGAATTCAAGAGACCATGAGAAAAAGCAGCCACAAGGGCCTCATTGTTCAACGCAACCTCTGCTGCCAGAGTACGGAATTCAATGGCGTAGTCAGCAACAGTTCTCGTACTCTGTTCGATGGACATGAGTCACTTGGCAGCAGAAGCGGAGCGTGCGGGAACGTCAAATACCCTTTTAAACGAAGCCACAAAGTCAGGGTAGCTCAAGACAACAGGTTTTTACGTCTCTCATAGAGGGTTTGCCCAGGCCAAGGCTCTCTCAGAAAGCAAAGTTATCACAAAACCTACTTTGCTTCTGTCCGTGGGAAACGCCTGGGCCAGCATCTCAAAGTATATCTCAACCTGGTTGAGAAACCCTCTGCATTGGACTGGATTGCCCCCAAATCGCTGGGGAAGCAGAACGGAACCAGACATACCTCTTATAGAGGTAATACTCGAGGCGGGTGCCTGAGACTGGAGCAGCAGCAGGGTCAGCCTGCAACATAGGTTGTACCGGGGCGGCCACAGTGGGCGATTCGAGGTGAGCCGTGCGACTCAGGAGCGTTTGTAACGCCATGGCAAACTGATCCATGCGGTGATCCAGTTCATCCAATTTGGAAAAAATATTACCAACAACTGCATCTTCTGAATTAATGACCTTCACCTACTGTCAGAAACCATGAAATCAGGCTGAAACAGAAGTACAGTTAAATCACACTTGTTTAATAATAAAAGTAAAAAGAACAAATGTAGTCAAAACATAGCCAAAGTTCAGTAACCGGAATGGATAGTCAGCCAAGCCAGAAGTCAGGGATCAATGTAGTGGAACAGCAAGCGGGATCTGGAGCCAGAAGGGATGTCAGCAACGCAAGTCTTGAACAGGATCGCAGGAGATAGTTTCTGTGATGTTGACCAAGGTGAAGGCAGAGCTCCTCTGGACTGGACGGCTTAAGTAGGCAGGACTGACAAGCAGGATATCATCAACAGCTGAGTAGCTGTGGAGAGATAGGAGCTGGCAATTAGCTGACAGCTGAGCGGCCAGCTCAGAGAAGGAAAGGCTGAGCCCAGCCCTGACAGTCGTGCACTCCACAAATCTGGCCTTTATGGAAGAGTGGCAAGAAGAAAGCCATTGTTGAAAGAAAGCCATACAAAGTCCCATTTGCAGTTTGTGAGAAGCCATGTGGGGGACACAGCAAACATGTAGAAGAAGGTGCTCTGGTCAGATGAGACCAAAAATGACATTTTTGGCCTAAAAGCAAAACGCTATGTATGGTGGAAAACTAACACTGCACATCACCCTGAACACATCATCCCCACCTTGAAACATGGTGGTGGCAGCATCATGTTGTAGTGATGCTTTTCTTCAGCAGGGACAGGGAAGCTGGTCAGAGTTGATGGGAAGATGGATGGAGCCAAATACAGGGCAATCTTGGAAGAAAACCTGTTAGAGTCTGCAAAAGACTTGAGACTTGGGCGGAGGTTCACCTTCCAGCAAGACAACGACCCTAAACATACAGCCAGAGCTACAATGGAATGGTTTAGATCAAAGCATATTCATGTGTTAGAATAACCCAGTCAAAGTCCAGAACTAAATCCAATTGAGAATTTGTGGCAAGACATGAAAATTGCCGTTCACAGAATCTCTCCATCCAACCTGACTGAGCTTGAGCTATTTTGCAAAGAATGGGCAAAAATGTCACTCTAGGTGTACAAAGCTGGTAGAGACATCCCCAAAAAGACTTGCAGCTGTAATTGTAGTGAAAGGTTGTTCTACAAAGTATTGACTGAATACAAATGAACACCACACTTTTCACATATTTATTTGTAAAAAATTTGGAAAACTATTTATCATTTTCCTTCCACATTTGCATACTTTTTTTAGATCAACACGATCTATAATATTAAAATATATTTGGTCTAGATTCTCGGCTAGACTTAGATATTCAATTTTAGTGAAGAGGAGAGATGCTGGAGGCGCAGGCATGCCGCACCTGGAATTATACCACGCAGCACCTTTACTCAGTAGGGTGCTAGATTGGTTCCACCATGGATCCTTCAAGCAGTGACTTACTCGAGTCCGATCTAGTGCCTGTACCACTGACCTCTCTCCCATGGCTTCTTCCTACTGATTGGCCACGTTCAACACTGGTAACGTTTTTGATTTCATCTTTGTTATATGGATGGGACAAAGTCATCACAACATACAATGTATCTTCACGCCCAGGGCCACTGACCCCAATATTGGTTAAACCACGGTTTCCACCGGGTATGTCAGATAAAAGTTTCCTCTGCTGGCAACCCCCACATCCTTTGCTTATCTGTCATTCATGTACGGACATAGGCTTGAAAACTCTGGGTGAGCTTAGCTCTCGTTCTCACCCAAAGGCAGGTGAATGGCTTCAATACTTTCAGGTACGTAATTTTTATAAAGGGCTGAAAGTATTAACTCTTTGCAGGGACCTAACACAGTTTGAGGAGTTGTGCCTTTCTGACTCAAAATGTCCTCATGCATTATCTAAAACATACGGTATTCCAATATCGCACGCATTTCTGGATCGCCCTTTCTATGTCTGAGACTGGGAACGAGATTAAGGTGAAAACCTGTCCCATGAAGATTGGGATAAAGTGTTCTTCCTCATCTTTAAAATACCTTTGTCATCTTATTCACAGGAATGAAACTATAAGATTATGATGCTATGGTATCGCTGCCCGGTTTTACTAAATAAAATTAATCCAGCTATGTCTGACCTATGCTGGAGATGCGGCGAATCGAGAGGCAGGAAACTCCTGAGGCAGCGCTTCTTTCTCTAATTCCGGGATCAATTAAATCAATTAAAAAGTGAATATTTAGATTTTTCCCGATGACAGGAAGAGCCTTAATTTCAAGACACTGGAAATCCCAAATAACACCAACAGTATGGGAATGGGTAGTAGAGACGAACCACGTAATGCGGATGGAAGAGCTAGTATTTATAGCAAATAACAATGAATGTAACTTTATGGAAGTCTGGGCCCCATGGATGAAGTTTCTGGAATCTCCTCAGCTGTTATCTTTCCTGTGACTGTTGGGATCCTGTCTGCTGGATGCTACATCTATTTTTCTTGTGTGTTTTTTTGGTTGTTTTTTTTTTTGTTTTTTTTTTTCTTAGTCTATTTGGTTTTTTTCCCCCTTATATATATATATATATATATATATATATATATATATATATATATATATATATTTGGCGGCACTGATAGGTGGCACTGGTAGGCAGTACTGATAAGTGACACTGATGATGAGGCAGTGATGGGCACTGATTTGCAGCACTGATAAGGTGGCACTGGTGGGCAATGATTAGCAGTAATGATGGGCACTGATAGATGGCACTGGTGGGCACTGTTTAGCAGCACTGAAGAGCGCTGATTAGTAGCACTGGTGGGCACTAAGGGGACCGATGTCCCTCTACCAGAAGCCGGTTAACAGCTTTCTTCTTTTCTTCACGCTGACAGCATGAGGGGGAAAAAAGCTGATAACCGGCTTCTGTTTACTTCTGCAATCAGCTGTCACTGGCTGACAGCAGATCACATGGTAAAGGGCCTGCTGTGATTGTCCCTTTACCTCGATTAGTGATCAGCCGAGTCCCAAGGACTTGCACGCAGACAGAGTGAGAACGGGAGGTTGTCCATGTATGCCCTCCCGGCATTTTAAG